>NT_177315.1:53688-193026 GCF_000188095.3 Bombus impatiens | reverse complement strand
GAATCGCGGCGATAGTTAGAAATGAGGGGGGGGGGGCGCTCGCTTCGAAGATTAGGAGTGGTGGGTGCTAGGCTGTTGGTAGATTAGGAGTAGGGGAAGGAGACAACGGGGTTAGAATTTGGCGCGTAAATGCAACGGGGGTTGGTTTTTTCTTATGAGAACTATTAATCTCTTTTATTTAGAGTTGTTATTTTAATATGTTATTTTGATAAGTTAAATATATTGATAAATTTAGCAACGAGGTTTGATTTCTATTTTATGACAACTGTTAATCCTTTTAGTTCCGAATATACCAGGATCCCATATAACACGGAAGATACATGAAGTTATTGTCACGAGAATTGTATAATTTAAATTTCTATTATGAAAATTACACATGTAATCCTACATAAAAGTTTAAAAACAAATTCTCTGCTTTTTTTTCTAAAAGAATAAAAAGTTCGAACAGTGATTATTTATCACTCTTGGATATTTATATTATCATACAATTATAATTATTATGTGTGCAATTATTGTTGAATATCTATATTTTTATGAAGATTGTACAATGACTATTTCTTTTATTACATCAAATATCGAAGACTGACAGAAATTTTCGTTAAAAAGATTGATCTTTTTCTACAGAAGAAAAGCAACAGAACTTTACAATCAACTTAATATTTAAATAACGTCCAACAATGATTTCACCAAGTACGTCCGACTCAAGGAATTTAAAGAGCATTTGAAACACGAGAGGCACATAGTGAAGAAGAATTATTACGAAACATTAGCGAGATGGAAGACGATGTCTCTCATCAGCGACTGGAGAGATACAAGAAGATGCTTTCTCTTTAGCTACGACCTTGATTGACCCTGAGTAACTATGGTCGCTGAATTCGTCGGAATGTGAATTACGTACATTCGTAGATACACAAAAACGTACTGTTCTGTTTAAGGAAAAATCTCAGTGACCTTCATAACACTGTCTTGTATCACAACACGAGATCCAGGAAAAAGTTGAGTCGAATAACTGATTTTCTAAAACGTCTCAATTTTATCTTACTCTTTTGAATAATATTTACATATACAGGATAGGTTGGTAACTGGTGGTACAAGCGGAAAGGGGGCGATTCTACGCGAAAAAAGAAGTCGAAAATATAGAATAAAAATTTTAAAATATAGGTCGAAAATATAGAATAAAAATTTTTCCTTTGAGGCTTTGTTTTCGAGAAAATCGACTTTGAATTTTCGCTCGGTACGCCTGCGGTACGTTATAACGGATCTCACTGTAGATCGTTGTCTCGATGGAAAAATTTAAAAAAGAGAAAAAAAAATTAAAAAAATGTACTTATAGTAAATACCTATTTTCCCATTTCATTTTTTATGTCAGATGCGGTTTGCATGTTTATATGATAACTTGCCATTGAAATAAAATAAATAATAGGTTATTATATTTTATGAAGATAACCTGAATAAGAGTAGATACTATACTATGTAATGAAAATGTGCAAACAATACGTGAAAGAAAATGAATCTCGACTGCAATATTACATAAGTCGAAAATCGTAGGATATTGCATCACTGATCGCACGAAGGACATTCAAAATCGTCAAATAGCATTTTTGCTTGAAAGATCTTACGTCAAGAGCAAAGAAATCTGAGGTCGAGTAACAGTCGATATACATGTGTGTATGTGCTGTAGTGATTCATAGCATAACACGAAATGCATATTTGTGCAATGAAAAATTCAGATTCTCTAGCTCATACGAAATTAAATTACAAATGAGTATTTAATAAATCGTTTAACCTTCTTATTTTATGTATTTTTTCGAAAGTTCAAACTGCAAAAGTGCACAAAGTACATATAATGTGTATAAGGAAGTAAACACAGTATAACACTTGCTAAAGTGACGAATGAAACGAATCATGTAAGTTCTAGTATTTTAATTTTGTAATACATACACAAAAATTTAAAATTCCATAAACATCCACAATACACAATTAAAATTCTACCATAGAATCGAATGTTCGTTGGGCTTGCCTCAAAAAACGCCATTTTTGGTAGTAACTCTAACAGAAAACTAAATGTTAACTAACATTCCACCAAACATCGCAATATCGATATACACCATGTCACAAAATTAAAGAATCATTGAATGACCAAGAAACTGTCGATATCTTACCTCGGGGCGGGCACATTTTAACACTTTACTGACCGCTAGCGGTTCAATAGCATACGCACGTCCGACCGGCAGCATAGGCGCAGATTCTCCCTGGCGCTAGCTCTGTTTCGGTTTAGACTTTCCAATACCACTCTTTTCGTTCATCGCGAATGGTAAGTTTTTCAAATTGGTATAAAACTGCGGGAGCTTGCAAAGCAACGCAACTGACGCAACTGAGCAAAGTACCATAGTATTAAATAACAAATTACTGCTCAAATAATGAAAAAGATTCGGCGACAAAAGGTCGATTAATATGCTATCGGTCGGTAAGCGTCGGCGACAAAAAACTGATTAATTGGCTATCGGTCGGTAAAGTGTTAAAGGGTGAAGCCTCTACTTTCATTATGCTAGTTCAAAGTGTCCTACAAGTATATTACAAATTTATGACAGTTCAAACATCGACAATTTTTCGGTTAAAATCGAGCAATTCTTTAATTTTGCGGCATAATGTGTATCATTCGACTAAACTTCGTTTAAGTAATTACACTGGTAATGGAATTATAACATGAAACCGTTACGTGGATTATCCTGTATATTTTTCCTGCCGCCAGAAGCTGACTGATACCCCTTGTCCAGCACATTTGCCAAATCAATTCTTCAATATCGATCATATATTTTGAACCAATGGACCTGCCGACTCGAGAAGTGCTATGTTTCCTCTTTGTCTATCGAATACTGTGAGAAGATGTAAAACAAGTTCGAAAAAGAGAACGGTGTCGCGAAACGAAGTTTAACTATTGTTCGATGTAATAAGAAACAACCGAGCGCATAAGCTAATAGACTCAATGTCCAACGAGTGCGCTTTCGATTAATCGGCACACGTGTTGTGCAGTAATCAGTAATCAAGAATGTAATCAAATTTTCAAGAACTCATTCCATCCAGATTGCTCAGTCTCTTTTAATAACAAAGGTTTCTTCGATTAATTGGCTTTTCCACGGTGGTATATTTCCATCCAAGGAAAGTGTAACATGAGAGGGAGAGGAGAGAGGGAGAGGAGAGAGAGGGAGAGGGAGAGGAGAGAGAGAGAGGGAGAGAGAGAGAGAGAGAGGGAGAGAGAGAGAGAGAGAAAGAAAGAAAGAAAGAACGAGGAAGAGAGAGGGAAGAACAGAGGGTTGAAGAGAGACAGAGGGAAGCGAAGAAAATGGTAACAAAGCCGGTGGCTGGTAAATGAGTCAGTTGATAAACAGAAAGGAACGAAGCAGTTTCTGCCGGAATGAGACAGCTGTAAATGAATCATTTTATGTGCTGGCCCGACTATCACGTTGCCAGGATGATAATTATGTTCGAACGAGAGAGTCTCACTATAAACATTTCGAAATTTTCGTTTACTTTTTGTTATTAATAAAACGATCTCATTTATTTTGCGTTGTATATAAGATATACTACATAAAATTTTTTTTAATGGCTATTAATTTTTTTAATCATGCGTAATATTGCAATGGTAGCCAGATCTTTTCCAGTCCAATATACATTGTTGAAGATGTTTAAGTCTATGAAATTTATCATGTACATAATATTTGAAAATCATCATTAGTGATTTTCATCAAATGTAAAAGAGCAAAATAAATTGTTTCCAAAATAAGTATTCTAATGTAAGGATTTACTTTGAGCAAAAAGGACTCGGTATTACGGCATTTTATGACTCATCGTTTTTTCATGTTTTCCTTTTTTTCTTTTCTTTTTTTTGTCGATTAAAAAGAAAATACAGAATAGTGTTTTAATTTATAGCAATGACTCTATACCGTATGCCCATGCATTGTCGCCATTGTTTAAAAATGAAGTTAATAATAGTGCTTTTATTATGGAAATTTATTTAATTCTTTATTTAAATACGGGGATGGCTCGTAAATGCAAATGTTTGGTGACCTTCAAGTGGATTTACATCCTGTTTTTTCGATATTTTTCTTCAGATAGCACCGCACAATTTAAAGTAGATAAATAATAAATGAATTTTCATTACTTAAAAATTACTGAATCTTGTAAAAGAGTTATAATCCTGATTGGCCATTTTTAGTGATATTTCGCTGCACAGAATTAATTAGATTGGTAAACAGTTTAAACTGTCCATTAAAATTTTTAAACACCTTAAATTTAGCAAATTAATTTACCAAATTAACATAATTTCTATCTGATCGGTATTTCTTGTCTTCTAAACATTTCTATCAAAAAATAAGAAATTATATATTATCCTTCTTCACTTATCTAAAAAGAAATCACCGTTAAATTTAAATAAAAAATAACTATACCGTGCGTGGTATTCGATTTCACTTTAATAATTTTACGATTATTTGTATTTACATTATTCCACATCTTTCAAAGAATCAAGGAAATTTCAATGAAAAAATTCTTCCTTTCTTGTTGCGGAAACACGGCACGAGATTAACAATTAAAATTATCAGAAATTTTTTCCAGGAGAAATCGTTCGTTTTATTCAATTATTTATAAAAATAAAACGAAGTTTCTTGCTAATATCGTGTTTCCACTTTCAAAGAGAAAAAATGTTATTTGCCGTGGCAAAAAACGTGCTTAATCGCGATCCTTACAAAACTCTGGCAGATAATAATAGCAAATTAACTTTAATTAACTTCGATGTTACCACGAGTCTAATTAATTAAGACAACGTTTAAACAAAAAATTATACGGTTTTCTTATCCGGCTAAAAATTACTGCAGTCTTAAATCACACTAATAGATCGTTATTTAAACATCTGAAACATTGTAATTAATTGTAAATTATTGTTGAACAACTAGAAGCTGACTAATTGGTATTTTCTATTCAGTGCATTTAACTGGATGTTAATTGAACGACAATTTATTAAAATAATATTAAAAACGCTAAAATACATAGCAGTTATTTTGTTATTTAAAATTGTTGAAATAGTGTTTGATTTCTATTAAAATTTTCTCTTTTATGAATTGTAATATTAAATTTTAAATGCTTTTTGCATAGATTTCTTTACATTGCTATACATTTGATTGACTGTAATTGTATTGTCAGCGTTTTACATATATCTTTTCATATTTTTTGCAAATCTTTTTCATGTGTACTATAATAACTTATTTGATTTTCATAGTCATAATAATGAGACATTATAATGAGCGTGAAAAATGGTTGCAAATGCAAAATGGAATTTTTAAAAATAATATTCGATTTTTATTTAATACTATTAAATTTGAAGAAAATTTCTATGAATTATTATGTTTTATGGACATAATCTTTCATACATAAATATTAAATGTTCTATATTAAATGATTTTTGTTGTAACTTCGTTAGGTAGGTTTTATAATTAAAACATAATTCATTCTCTTCAATTTCTTTTATTTTTTACGATTATAATTATCCCTTACTATAATTGTCCCTTACAGCAAAACTAATGACAGATGTGTGGTTATAATAGCCAAAATGATAAGCAGAATTAAATATTAATTATTCTATAAAATTCTGAAATATATTTATATATCTTATTGCCATAAAGAATAGACTTTAACTGTATCTCATCCAGAACAATTTTTAGTTTGTTATTATTACTTATACCCCTAATACCTCTACTATATTATGCTTTTACTCCGATATAACCTCAAAATCAAACCAATTCTTATGTGGAATCATCAGAGTAAATTATCCAATTTGCAGTCACTTCAATTATCGATAATTATCGATTCGTGTTATTGACTTACCAAGGACTTCGAAAAGATGCTCGTCGAACCGCATTTCGGCGTGTGTCCCCTTTAATTCAAACTGGCCGCGTAAAGGCAGCGTGGAAACGGTGTGTGCGCAAGCACACATTAACAACACAGCACAGACAATAATTATCTTCACGTGGCTGTCATACTTCTGTCACTATGTATACGGTCTTCATTCAAAACAACAATTTTACCAAATTATTGGACCATCGCGCACGGAGGTCGTTAAGCGACTGAGTGTCAAATTGTCAAACTATTGCTTTCGTCGTTCGCTAATGTGCGAATGGTGAGGGAAAGACGCGCGTGAGTGGGGATAGCGCGAATAGTGGTGAGGGCTATAGTCGTGCGCTAACTAGCGAAATACGGGAAGAATACTTCCAAAGAAAGGGAAAAGCGTTTATTATTTGTCGGAACGATTCAACGAGGATATTACATGTAACTAATTCAACGATACTATTTGTTCAACTGCTTGCTTGTTTACTCTTTGCATTTGTTCACGAGTATTCCAACGTTTCTTAATCTTATTTGCGCTCGTGTAAGTGTAGAAATAAAGTTTGACAATTTTTAACCGACCGATCGTTAGATTCCGATGTTTACAATTAAACAGCGATATTTAGAGATATAAAAATGTACACTATAATACGCAAAAATCTGAAGAATGTACGCAGTATGTAAGAATACACAAAGATCACATGAAATAAACGTGCTGAATAGATACCATATATTTGTTGAATTTACTGATTTTAATACCATTCGATGTGTGGAAACGAATATACAGGGTGGTTGATAACTGGCTCGATTCGTGTTATTGACTTACCAAGGACTTCGAAAAGATGCTCGTCGAACCGCATTTCGGCGTGTGTCCCCTTTAATTCAAACTGGCCGCGTAAAGGCAGCGTGGAAACGGTGTGTGCGCAAGCACACATTAACAACACAGCACAGACAATAATTATCTTCACGTGGCTGTCATACTTCTGTCACTATGTATACGGTCTTCATTCAAAACAACAATTTTACCAAATTATTGGACCATCGCGCACGGAGGTCGTTAAGCGACTGAGTGTCAAATTGTCAAACTATTGCTTTCGTCGTTCGCTAATGTGCGAATGGTGAGGGAAAGACGCGCGTGAGTGGGGATAGCGCGAATAGTGGTGAGGGCTATAGTCGTGCGCTAACTAGCGAAATACGGGAAGAATACTTCCAAAGAAAGGGAAAAGCGTTTATTATTTGTCGGAACGATTCAACGAGGATATTACATGTAACTAATTCAACGATACTATTTGTTCAACTGCTTGCTTGTTTACTCTTTGCATTTGTTCACGAGTATTCCAACGTTTCTTAATCTTATTTGCGCTCGTGTAAGTGTAGAAATAAAGTTTGACAATTTTTAACCGACCGATCGTTAGATTCCGATGTTTACAATTAAACAGCGATATTTAGAGATATAAAAATGTACACTATAATACGCAAAAATCTGAAGAATGTACGCAGTATGTAAGAATACACAAAGATCACATGAAATAAACGTGCTGAATAGATACCATATATTTGTTGAATTTACTGATTTTAATACCATTCGATGTGTGGAAACGAATATACAGGGTGGTTGATAACTGGCGATACAAGCGGAGAGGGGGTGATTCTACGCGAAAAAAGAAGTCGAAAATATGGAATAAAAATTTTTTTCCAATTTTTTTTTTTTTTTTAATTTGTCCATCGAGACAACGATCTACAGTGAGATCCGTTATAACGTACCGCAGGCG
Source organism: Bombus impatiens (assembly GCF_000188095.3). NCBI lineage: Eukaryota > Metazoa > Arthropoda > Insecta > Hymenoptera > Apidae > Bombus > Bombus impatiens. Next base: position 185,377 of record NT_177315.1, on the reverse strand, counting down.
TACCGAGCGAAAATTCAAAGCCGATTTTCTCGAAAACAAAGCCTCGAACGAAAAATTTTTATTCTATATTTTCGACTTCTTTTTTCGCCTAGAATCACCCCCTTTCCGCTTGTACCACCAGTTACCAACCACCCTGTATATTCACATAGACACGCGAATAAAGATTAACTAAATATTTATTCAATCGATTAAAACCACTATTCGATTAAAAAAGTGTATTTCTTAGTTATAAATAAATAGGAAGTATTCTTAAATCTTTGTTCTACTCATCTTGTAAACGTGCATTATTTATTTATATTAATCAGCTTCCTCATTCACTTTCAAACGTAATCCTATCCCGCACTCGACGATTCTACTCAATCAAGTGAGTGCATTTAGTATTGTACATACGAGAAATGTCAGTCGATCAATAGCATTGAAAATGAAAATGATACTTAATCAAGGAATATGTATATCATTCAATAAACGCATAGTGGCTGTTACGAGAAAGTTGGTTTTTGGAACAATAACGAATAAACTTATTTTCACAAAAGGATTGTACTCGATAAGACAATTAGATAACATCGTATCTTAACAATCGGTTAATGATTGTTATCTATTACTTGCACAAATGACGATAAGTTAATCACTAAGATGAGAACAAATTATAAGTGATAATTTACTTGCGTCTAGAGAAATCCAATAAACAATTATTCAGATAAAATATTATATTGTTATAAGAAAGATATTTACTGAATAAGAAATAACATAAACAGATTAGTTTGGATTAAAAAGACTGGTATAAATAACAAATGTTATTGTTAGTAATTAAAATAATTACGACATAACAAAGTATAATAATAGATAGATACTAAGTAAAATGATGGACATTTCTCTGAATATATATTCAATATATATTGACGCTAGTAATTTATTAACAATCTTTATAATATTCTTATTGTATAAAAAAAAAATTTATCATAATGTATGATTATCTAATGCCCGAGAGAAAATTATTTCAACAAACTATAATGTACGTGTACGTGTATAATTAATAATCCGATCTTTATAATTTTATTATTTCGAAATAGCGTTGCAATTTGAAAAAGATCGACGCGTGTAATTATAAATTGTTTCAATCTTAATATTTGATATCTAAGTAAGAAAAAGATATCGGCCGAGAAATGATAAAAAAAAATGCACAAAATTCTCCTATAAAGTGTCTTATCATCATAGAGATATTAGTATTGTTACAGTCACGGAATCAAACTCGATAACAAAATTGTTGCTTACAATATACACCACATAATAATCCCTACTGTTACATTTATAATGTTCAAAGATAAAACATTAGGTCAACGTGTCAAAGTTACATAAACGATTAGATACTTCAACCACATTTCTATTTAATGTCGAACATTATGGAAATTTTGCGTCAACTTTTTCTCACGGATTTTATAAATACATAATCTTACTGTACGCACATTAGTACGTAAAATTTATATATAGAACGTCACGGCAATTATAGTACAATAGATAAGTGGCTGAATTTGTATAAAAAAATTAATCGAGATCTAAATATCTTGCCGATCGAATCGCGATTGCCGGGATATCGCGGCCTTAAACTTAAAGACGTGCGATTGGTTTTATAGATTACTTAGCTCGCGTATTATTTATGCAAAATTCAAATTTTTATCAACGCAAGTAAAAAAAGATCGCACTAAAATAGAAGTTTAATAGACGTATACTAGGTTTTCCCGACGTCATTCTGGATATTTTTGCATATTTAACTTTTTCATAAGTATTTTTTTATAGACTTTCGTAACCAAATTATTTGAAAAAATATGGAGGAAAAAATTGCACACAAGGACAAACGTGACATGTGTACTGCTTCTAGAAATGCTAAGGTATTATTCTAAGACGAATAGACTTATATTAGGAAAATGAAAAGTAATGTAATATTAAGTATACTAAAGACAAGCAACGCTATGCTCCAATAACTAACTGCTAATAGAATAACTTCTGACAGAACACACAACACCTTCTAACATAAATTAAGAACAGATATACATGAAGTAATCACTTGAATGTATTAATTCGCTAACTAACTAGTAATTAACTAATTATTTAGCAGCCAACCACGGTAATTGTAGCAAATTAAACATGTAAATACTACTTAGATATTTATATATGTAGAAAATTTCATTGTAGTCGCTGTAATACCTTATCAGGGGATGTGACCGAAAAGGAATAAATAAATAAATAAATAAATAAAAATATTAATCTGATATTAAAATTAAAAAAAAAAAGAAATTAAATATTTAGCTTATTCTTTTCTTCTTGAGAATACTTCAAGATTTCACATGTATTATCTCAAAAACGAAAATAAGATAAGGGAACGCTCTACATGTTGCGATTCGAAGATTGCTTGTACTTATCATGTTTCGTGTAAAAGATCTGTATTAGGAAATGTGAATTGGTATCATCATCAACTTCAAAAATATTCATGTTAAATCGATCAAAATGACATACTTAAATCGAAAATATAATTCGAATAGGAATATCAGAGATGGAAAGCTGTTTTGAACGAAATAAACGAACATCTTGATAACTTTTTTCCGGATAAAATCAGGTTGGATATCGTTACACGTCGCGGAGATTACGCTGTTAACGATTGTAATATTTGCAATTGATTGTTTGCGCGAATTTCACAACTAATTACGCTCGCTGTGAGAGACGCGTACGATAATTTTTATGCGCGTAAAAATTACTTGACGATATAAAAATTAATTGCGCTGGTGACAAGAATTAACGACAAGAAGAAAACGTGAACTTTATCAGATGATAAGAAAAGCTGACCCAAAGTCTTCTTGAAGGGCTTTTCAAGGTCATCGATATTTTTTCCCATATCAGCACTTGCTTTTTTGTAACGTAATATTGTAGTCGATATCGGAACAAGTTCAACGATCCTTGACATTACGATCTTGAAGCGACTTTGAAGAAAGAAGAAATGAATCTACAGCGGTACAACATAAGAACGGCGCAACTATCTGTAGAAATAGTAAAATTAGTAAATATTTAATTGCTTTTTCCTCTGTCACTTAGGTGCTTCACTTACTACATCGACCCATTTGAGTCATTAGCAAGCACACATTACCTAACAGTAATTACTTAAGATTACGTGTTGGAGTATATGAACAGAACTATACTGATACGTTTCAAAAGTATGCAAACGTTACAATGCCAGCGGTTTCTTAAGATTTTCCTTCGCCCGATAGAATCTTCTTTCCCATTGATGTTTCCATTGAGTTTGTTACACCGCATCCACTAAGTATTGCCTGGTCTTCTTCTTTCAATAAGTACGTAAAATTTGCATAACCAATCCTTAATCTAGATAAGGTCACTCGATATTTCCTATCAAACAATAATGCACGACTCGTTTGATAAGTATCGTTTTTAATACAATGTATATTGTATATAGTGCATGAACCTTCCCACGAATTGTTCCAACGATCATTAAGAATTCTGTGAAATGATTTTAGAGCCTCTTTATGGCAGACCGACGTACCTGGTTTACCCACCCTGTCCCTTGTGGGTTACCTCTATGGCGGTATCTTCAATTTCGATATGAGATGTGGTTAGCCAGGCAAACGGGATCTCAATGGCTCGTCTGTTTAACAGACTTTTCAAAATGTTCTTATCGGTTATGCTTATGAGTAATCGTAATTAGATTAGTAATTGGATTTCCCCATTTGGTAACGTCTAGAGCTGAAAGTATAGAATCGTTTTACACGTTGGAAATATTGTAATTCAGTAGATTTAACAAAGAAAACAAGCGATTCGAGCTATTAATAACGTCGTTTTACGATGTAATATAAATCGCTAAGCGTAGCTTCCCGGAAAACACGTCGCCCAAGGCAATTGGAGTTTAACGAATTTTGGATCATGAAATTTATTCATTTCGAATAAATGTCAATTGCAAATGTTAATGAATATTATTCGATAATGTATTTGGTCCTTGTTTGAAAGTGTTTAGGACTTGGAAAATTATAATACAATTATAATTGTTATTATGATAATTATATACATTCTTAAGATTATAATAATTTAATAAGATAATAATAATAATAATTGAGATTATAATAACTCTGAGGATGATAAATAATAAACAAGTAAATATTTAGAAAACTTCTTTGTTCTTTGTATTGTATATGTCGTGTAGTTAAATGAAGCGTCCAGTTTAATCATCGAACAGAAAGGCGAAAGAAGCGCAGGGGAATTGTTGAAAAAGAAGAAGGAAAACCTCGAATTAACAAATCGTGACACGTTTCGAGCGCATGGCGAACTGAAGGTTGCTTACAATAAAGTTTATAAACGAAGAGGTCACGCGATAACCCTGGAGAATGTCCGCCACATTGATTATGCTTGCGTTCTCCAACATGGCACTGGGCAGCTAATTAGCTTGCATCTTTTACCTTCACGAAAATAGTAAATAAGAGAGTTATTTTTACCCTGAGAGTCGTTAAATATGAATTCACTTGAATTTCGATCCAAACACATCATTTTTTACTCGTCGATTAAAAATGATTATCCGAGGGCCAGCGCGGAGGTGATGTTTCTCAGAAGTTCAACAGTTTTTAGAAATCACGAGGGAAGATGTCTATGCGTATAATTAAATCAGTCTGACGAAAGAAGTTGAGGAAATGGCAGCAATATGGAATAAATCTACGAGAATATTGCGATGATATGAATTTCATGTTTAGACTTTAATATCATTTTGTAACTGTAGACGCGTGGCTACATAAATTCCAAAAGATAGAAAATATTTTCAATGTCTTGAGAAAATGATTTAACATAAAACTGCAATTAACATGTTTTTTCTCACACTATAGAGATCGTATAACGATAAAAACAAATTCAATTAAGTAAAAATGACCTACAGCGAATGGCAGAGTTGGATACATAAGTATAAAATAAATTCATCTTTTCTTCCTGCTATTGACTGATCGTCTTCGACTCTTCTCTACGAACGGTTCACTTTTCTCGAAGTTTCTGCTCACAGGTATCGTAGACACGAAGGTAGGAAAAAGTAGATCGCAAATAAAGCAATGCTTTAAATTTGTAACGATAAAGCAAAGCTTAAAAATTATACAGTATCTTATTAAAATATAGTGTCTCGTTCGAATGACAAAGCATCTCAAAGTACCACATTTATCAGTAGGTAAAGCAATGCCCTACCTACGTTCTATTTTTTTAATTATATTATATTATAATTATATATATATATATTATATATATAATTATTATATAATATATATATTATATAATATTATATAATATATATAATTATATATATTATAATATATATATTATATAGTAATTATATATATTATATATATAATATATATAATAATATATATATAATAATATATATTATATAATAATTATATTCATAAAAATGTGAATTTGAATAAATATCCGCGATCTGCTGAGAATACCTCACTCGCGATAGGCTTCGTCTGATTTGAGGAATTGCATGCGCGAAGCCAAACCTCAGAGAAAATTGTAAGTACGTGTGAGCTTGAGAAAATATTGTAAAATCACGAAATAAAATGATAATTCTGTCGCAAAACACGAATTTATACAAAATTCCTTTGCATGTAATGCAGCTTTCGGTAAGTATGCACAAAAGAGGGCCCCGACTCCAATGACCTTAACCTTGAGATACATTATAGAGGGAAAGGTCCTGAGTAGCGTGTCTGAGGCGTGAAACGATCGTGATTCGAAAGTTAGGTTACGTTAGGTTAGGTCTTTTGAAGAGTCTGGGAGTTTAACCCTCCCTACTTATGAATGGAATCTAACCTAACCTGACCTGACCGCATCTCATCGCTAATGGGGTCGCAATCCTATGGTAATTTCATTTTTAACCACTTATATCGAAGTAAATGTAATCTAACAAATACTTATAAAAATAGGAAAAATATTTCCTATTTTATTTTATCTTAACTTTCGAACCAGGATTTCCGATAAAGTGCATGTTACTCAGCACCGTATATAACATATCCGAAATGCAATAAAATTGCTGTTGAGGTCTTCTTTTCCGCACAATTACTTGGCAGTTCTCTTAATAATTCGGATCATGATTTCCATCGCGACTATCTTCATCTCGACTATCTTTAAAATGTAAGATAGAAAGATTAAAACAATACATGTTTTAGACAATAATGTAATTGAGTTTCATATAACGTTTATTCTACTCCATCGTTATTTTTCTTCTTCCAGTTTCTTGAAGACAACGACTTAGCACGATAAACGTTATCGATCAAATCAGCTGAAACATATCTGAATTAAGAGGATTATACGGTAATCGATATCCTTCTGAAAGTTATCGCTGCTACTCGCCAAATAACAACTGGTAATTCACGATACACGATGTAACATGTATTCATTGTAGTTAACGATACTACAAGTACTAACTTCACATTTAGTTTCCTTGCTTATAATCTACTAATTTTACATTTAACGTTCTATCATTGTTATCATAGCGATCAGTAAACTGTCATTAATAGTATTAGTGGAATTAGTATCTATCGTAGGGAAAAGGGGTCTAAAATGAAATAACAAATATTTTAACAGAGCTAGAACGGAATCCGCGATTTACCAATGTTTATCAAGGAAACCAAATTATTCGGAAAATCCGTACAATATTGATATTTCGTGCACGATATATCCTCTTACAGCGTGGTAATAACTTTGTAGGTACGAGATTGAACCCCAATTAAAAACAAGAGAAGATATATTCGTATTGGAAACTTCCTTCGTTCATCAGATGATTATCGAAATTGAGCACTATTATTAACGAGTAATCTAAAAAAGAAAGATACTAAATGGAAAAATTTATCTAAAATTAATCATGAAATTATCACTAATCCTCATAAAGACCAAAATAGTAAATACACACTGACTATCAAAGATTTTTCGATGAATCAGTACGCTTGCCCTATACAATTCTCCACTATTTTCCCGTTTACCAATAAAATACCGTCTATTGCTTATTTACTGGCTATAATCAGAACAGATCTGAAAAGTAAACTTTTTCATGAATCAAGGTTGACTCTATTTCTAAACAGTGATAATTTGAAAAATTAATGACACATATCGGCTGACAATAAGATAAAGAACTTATGTAAAATATAAATGATAATTCGTCTTAGAAAGATAGCTATGGTGGTTAAGTATGGGATATTCAAAAAGTTATGTGTAGTGATAAAAAATATCTATGTATTATAGTCGTAGAACGTCGTGGAACGTAGACATAAGACGAGAAAGATCTTTTATATTGTTAATTATATATGTTAAAATATGTAAAGGCTGACGAAAATATTCGAGCCTTACATTGCAAAAAGATTTAGCACATTCGAATGGCAACCATAAATTTCATGTTCTATACAACACACGTGATAAAGGTTTTTAGAAATGTTTGATTACTTTCCTGAATCGCTGAAAATATCGTCCACTTTTACCAATACCCTGTACATTGTGTGTATTCCTTCTTACACCGAACGATTATTTAAAATCTCCTCTGTTAATATTAATGTCGCTACCTCTAACAAAATGAATGTACTTTGCTGACGCAATTGCAGCGTAGAAAAATCCTAAAATATCTAGAGAAGCTTCAAAACTTCATTTGTTTACGCCAGAATAATTTGCAGAGATATTTCAAATAATACCGAGTGGCAGATATTGATAAGAGCATTTAATTAAAAATAACTGCAAAATATCGATAAAGCGTCTACCGATGTAGATTAGGGTAATGGTAAATCCGATGTGGAGATTATACTTTTATTTTGTGTCTATGAAACTTTTTGGAAGATGCGAACATTTGCCAGCCTTGAGTGCAAGTTTATTCTTAGGTAGAAAACCAGGTGCAGAAAAATAACGAAATACCGAACGTTATTCACGTAGAGGCACGTGAAAAGGATTTCTAAATTTATTCGTAAAAGCAGAAACTAAAAAGCAGTCTACAAAAGCTGGCGTCCGACGCTAGAATAAGATGACAAATTGGTGTCGAGAAGACGTAAATATTAATATTTACCTGTGGCCAGGAAAACAGCATATGTTCGTCGTATCGTAATACAGACAGTCAAAAGAACTAGAATTTTTGCATCACAGACGAGATTAGAAGCATATCATGACTTATGTCACTATTAGCTAACATATTACTGATATCTGTATTTGCCTAAATATAATAAATAATTAGGAAAAATTCATATGTATTTCCTTTCCTATTTCATAAAGTAACACTGGGATTAAGAATTTTTAGTTCTTTTTCCTCGTTGCTTTCTGAAAATTTTACTTGAACAACGTGGAAGTTTTTCCTGAATCGCTGAAAATATCGTCCACTTTTACCAATACCCTGTACATTGTGTGTATTCCTTCTTACACCGAACGATTATTTAAAATCTCCTCTGTTAATATTAATGTCGCTACCTCTAACAAAATGAATGTACTTTGCTGACGCAATTGCAGCGTAGAAAAATCCTAAAATATCTAGAGAAGCTTCAAAACTTCATTTGTTTACGCCAGAATAATTTGCAGAGATATTTCAAATAATACCGAGTGGCAGATATTGATAAGAGCATTTAATTAAAAATAACTGCAAAATATCGATAAAGCGTCTACCGATGTAGATTAGGGTAATGGTAAATCCGATGTGGAGATTATACTTTTATTTTGTGTCTATGAAACTTTTTGGAAGATGCGAACATTTGCCAGCCTTGAGTGCAAGTTTATTCTTAGGTAGAAAACCAGGTGCAGAAAAATAACGAAATACCGAACGTTATTCACGTAGAGGCACGTGAAAAGGATTTCTAAATTTATTCGTAAAAGCAGAAACTAAAAAGCAGTCTACAAAAGCTGGCGTCCGACGCTAGAATAAGATGACAAATTGGTGTCGAGAAGACGTAAATATTAATATTTACCTGTGGCCAGGAAAACAGCATATGTTCGTCGTATCGTAATACAGACAGTCAAAAGAACTAGAATTTTTGCATCACAGACGAGATTAGAAGCATATCATGACTTATGTCACTATTAGCTAACATATTACTGATATCTGTATTTGCCTAAATATAATAAATAATTAGGAAAAATTCATATGTATTTCCTTTCCTATTTCATAAAGTAACACTGGGATTAAGAATTTTTAGTTCTTTTTCCTCGTTGCTTTCTGAAAATTTTACTTGAACAACGTGGAAGTTATTGCAAAGCTGGGAGGTTTGAAATTCGTTAAGAAAAAAAATGTAAGAAGCTATGTTAGTCAATTTTGTGAGTTGGATAGCATAGAAATGTGACAATGTCGCAAACACTGTCTTTTAAAATTTGGCTTTCACAATCATTGTGTCTGCATTGCTCAAAGTACTCAACATTCGTCCATGATACAGTAGCTTCAGGTGCAGATTTTCATTGCTCTTTATATATTATCAATTAATAAATAGAATCTGGAACGCAATTTTTGTATTCTTCATTTTATTTCTTAGGGAGATACCAATACTCATCTATACCAAACTTCGATGCTGAACGTCCTCCTCAATATTCTCCAAAGACCTACTTACGCTTATACATATTTCATAATCGATACCTTTATGTATTGGAAAACGCCAGAAGCGTTACAAATCATTTCAAACTTCTGTTCAACTCGAACAAAACTCTTCACTGGGGTGAATACATTAATGTATGAATAGAAGTATGATGGATTTGAATAATAAATATGAATAAGTACGTAATTATGTAAAAATGAACGTAACCAAGACACTTATTATGACTAAAATTCCATCGTTACGTAAATGTTATTATCATTGCTTTTTTGTTGTCATAAAACACAAAAATCTAAAGTGTCCTAAAAAGAATGATACAATATCAAACGGCGGATGAAGATACGAGTGAAAATATAATTGACTATGAAAATCATATACACGTTATTACCCTTACTATGTAATGAATTTTAACTCTGCTGTCCTCCTCGGTTTTATGACCCAAAATCGTTGTTATATTTCAATAGATATTGTTAAAATATACATAGACTTTAGACATTTGGTTTTATTATTCCAGTGAACTGTTATATCTTTTGTGTATTCCACGCTTTCCGTAAATAAAATAGAAGATGTCTGAAGAGATGCAAAGGTGAAGAAGAGGTGAGGAGATCTGCAAAGTTAATCAATTAATAGCATTTCAAAGTATCGTACAATGTCCAACAATACACCAACTCCGAGTTCAAACTGTGAAAAACCAGAGTTTTACCAAACACAAATACATTTATTATTCCAATAGTCATTGAAAAGGTACAATTATGCAGAATGGGCGACACCTCACCTGATTTCAATAATCATAACGTATGTTGTCAACAACCCTTCAAATTCCAACCATTTAGAAACAACAATTTCACATGCACCAATCTAAGGATTGGTCGTCGATGATACCGTGTATCGATAAACGTGTCCGAAGCTTGGATTTGTTTAAGGTAAAGAGGGTGAAGACGAATACGAGCGAATTTAGCTTGGCTGCTGCGTAGCCGAGGGTCCACGGGTTATCTTGTTCGAACAGAGCAGAGCGATGGAACTTTATCATTCGCGAGTCCCGCTCCGTTTCACACAGAATTTTTACGAGACACACGTCTGACAAGCAAACGTACACTTACACCAATGGCATGTCTATGTTAATTGCATAACCGTGTATCGATTCACACCGCTAACACTTTCATAATTAATGAAACTCGTTAATGGCTATTAATACCGTCGGAATTATATTTTTTACTATCTTTCGGGCTTTAAGATGGTTTTGTATACCAACAAGCCTATAAATAAGCGTGTTTCATAAATATAATCGGTGTTTGATTTAGTGTATTAGCGATTAGTGTATTAACGATTTCTATACAACGATGTACATTATGGAATGAAACTTACACTACAATTTCTGTCACTAACTTCCGGTAAAAGTAACGTTTTATTTTAATAAGACGATTAATACTTTCCAGATTCTACACCATACCAGTTATACCGATGTTTCGACATAAGTAATTTAAATTTATTGTATAAAAAGCTGATTCACACGTACTGCATTCAATTGTTATTTTCCTTATTAATTTGTTACGGCGTCTTCTTCTGAGTTGTCTAATATGTCTGGTAGCGTTGATGGAATGAAAAATGCTGAATTGACAGAAAACATCAACTCGCATATTTAATTTAGACATAAGTATTCGTTTTGATAAATAGTTTGAATTTATAATATAATTTATTCATTCTAAGGAGGTAATTATTATTGCACTTAGTCATTCATTGATTCGATGTCTACTAAAACTAAGCGATGCCGATTAATCTATTAAGGACCAAACGGTCATCACTAAACGTGGGACATTTATACATTTACGGAAAATTTAAAGATGTAAAAATACACAGGATTTGTATAATAAATAAAAATGTATGGAACATGCGTAGTATTCGATGTAATATTTGGTGAGTGAAGAACATCTCTGTTTAGATTCCAATTTTCTCATTGTGCCCATAAAAATTCGCATAAGTATCCGTAGGCTACTTATCACATAAAACAGCCTATACTTACATCCCTTAAAACATAACCTATATATACGATATAGACTATATTTATATGCTTTAAAACATAACCTATATATACTATATAGACTTTATTTATCTACTTATTTAAATATTAAATAAGTTAAATATTAACTTATTAAACATTTAATCTACTTATATTTTGAATATATTTTAAATATTTTATCTACTCGATGAAAAGAGAAAAAGGAAAAAAGAAAAAGACGGTCTTGTTAGAAAATAGATGTGTGTACATCTGTATTGTACGAGCGAGGAAGTGAAAAAGAGGAAGACAAAAGGAAAACGCCATGAGACGAGCGCGTCGCGTATGTATTGAATGAACGAATGTGCAATAAAACAAATTCATTCCTGTTTGAGATGTACAAGTGAATAGATCAGTGTACGTTAATACTTCAAGTTATTCTGTTATATATAAAATACTTATTCTGTTACATATAAATGTTGTATTTAATAAAACATTATATCATTACTTTAACAGGTCTTAAAGTTACTCACCGTACGCGGAGGGGGAAGAAGAGTTTATCGATGGTCCTTCGGTATTCTGCGGCTGCTCCTCCATTTCAAGGTCACCGGAGATGCACTACACATCTGCGCATGCGCGATTGTTAACCCGCCAACGAACGTTTCACGTGATTTTACCTTCGAACCGGCAATCGGTCAGCGAATATTTCGGAAATATGTCTGCTATGATATAGCAGATATTTACTTTTTTCCTGACTTGTTATCGTCCAGAGACGCTTTGGTTTTTCTGTCTTTCCTCTCAATCGTTCTTCTTACTTCTTTTTTTTCTTTTTTTTTTTTTGGTGGAGATTAGACAGCAGCCATGTTGACACGCGGATGGGGGAATTTGTTATCTGGAACAGAAACGAACGGGTGGTCAGATTGAAACGAATTGCCCAATGATTATTCGTTTATTGTATTAATTGTAAACAAGCATAGACTAACATACGTAAAAAGTATAGAAAACAAAATACAGTTTCGTAGGAGAAACTGCTTGCAGTATGCATGCATAAATATTTCTCTAAATTAGCGTGGAACGTCTTGTATTATGGACAAAATGATCTGTAAAAAGAGAAGCAAGAAAGACTTGGGTCACTGATCGGGTCAATGTTTTGGACGAATCAATGCCAGCTGTAAAAAGCAATCGATTTAATCGCACGAAAAAACCTTCTGATACACGTTCCTTGATCCCAATTCTTCGTTGTTCTATCGTCAGAAATTATTCTAGGCCAAATAGTTTTCTTTCATATTCCTTCCTCTTATTGTAGACAGAACGGAATATTTGGCACAAATAAATTGAATTATTTTTGTACATCGTGTTTATTATGATAAACACGATTACAGTACCAATAACACTTCAGAATGTTTTGGGTAATACATATAGTATGGACATAAAAGTTTTCTATGGTTCGAATACTTTTGAGAGCTAGTGTATATCTAAATTTTTTAATCGTTATTTCGAAATTTTCTTTACTTATAGAATTTTCAATCGAAATAGATTTAAATTTATTATTTCAATAATAATAATCGTGACGAAACAGTTTGGATGGAAAATTTATTCATAATTTATCTGTTGATATTCGAGGTACCAAAGGGAATTTCTAATTTAAAGATCGAATATAAAATACAGATGTGCTTTGAGAATTGCAGGTTTTACTAATACTATCGTGACGGTCGTGTCTCACTACACGCTAATAAAATCTCAGAATGTTTTATATAATACAATATATGCATAAAATTTTTGTTCCAGTACTTTTCATGGATAATTCAATATCAATAGTCTATTGGTTCTCAAACCTCGATATGTACCTATAACGCCGATGAAAAGAGCGGCGTCCCCTCCATGTTTTAAATGCTACACACGTGAGTCCATCAGAGGATTCAGTAAGTAAACGTCGATTCAATGCGATCAATTCCGAAGTAAGCTGCATCGATAAGAAGTACCATTGGCAGCAGGCAATCGTTTTCCCAGAAAAGGACGAAAAAAGAGCGTAATTCATTCTCACTCGTCGTTCGCGTGGTCCCCGTCATATCTTGTTAATAGTGAAACAAATCCACTGTCGTATGCGACGAGACCGATGAATACACAAGAAATAATGGCGATACGCGCAAGCGCACCGTCAATTCACGGCATGACGCGCATGCGCAACATCGACTTACGGCGCGCGAAATGAAACGACACTATGCGCTGGCGCTACGTCAATTCACGGCGCGGGCAAAACGAAGCGAATCATGCGCATGCGCAGTATCGATTCACGACAGGTGAATCCGATCAGCCGGAAAGCAATCGCACTACTGTTGTGTTGACCGTCGCCGGCGTTCGACGCGCCTTTAAGTTGCGCGCGTGGGGACAATGTCATTTGGTTTCCTGTTCCGTCTGTCCACGTTTCACTTGGACATCTCATTAGAGCATATATGTACGTTCGCTAGAATGGCTAGAACGCTAGGCAGTCGAGCGTCACGTGTGCTGTGCACGAATATCAATTGAACAGATTCTACGTAATATTGAATTAGTATCCACCGATGAATTTACACGATCGCATGTGGAACAATGTTTACATATTCAACGTTGCATTTAAGGCTATATCAGATTAATTTTCGTTGCAGGCAAGATGAAACAAGTTTATGACCTGCTTGTGTCGATTTTGGCTGATTTAGATTGTTTATAAAAGGATACAAGATTTTATGATACTGTTAATGATTCAGGGTATCGTATATATGTACTGAAATTTTATTGATTAGTATGGCGGTGTTGTATTAGAATCATTAACATGAACATTTGTTAAATTTAATTTGTTGATAATAGATCAAGATTTCAACGAATTTTTTTCATTCGAAGACATTACAGACAAAATAGACGTTTATAATTATAATTAATGAATTCTATCTACATGTATGTTAAACAATGTTGTATGTTATATGTATATTGTATATGTATATATGTTGTATGTTAAGTGTATATGTGTAAGTGTAGTGTCTCGAAACAATTAAAAATAACTTTATACGTTTCTCCTTAACAAGTTGCTATATCACTGTAGTAACTTTATAAGGGTAATGAGACCATTTAGAAACTAAAGCTAAATTAACGGAGAAAATTTAGTGGTATTCCTTTAATCCTATTAATTGATTCGTGTCGATCCTATTTATTTTTACTAAATCCTATTTTACTAATTATTTATACTAAAGACACCATTATGTCATTGCATTTTTGTTATAGCAGAGAAATTTACTGTTCAAAATATTTTCATTGAAATCTATAGTTATACGAAAAATTCTTTAATTTTATTGTTCTATTATTATTGTAGTTGCAGCTAATAATAATAATAATACCTTATTTTATAATAAACAATGGTAGCTGTATTACGAAAAATTATGCAGTTAATAATTTGCAGTTATCACAGGTAATTCCTTCAACGGTTTTTAGGAATTGTTGATAACAAATAAAATATGACTTTTGAAGATAATTCTTATCGCTATAATTAATAATAAAAATAACACAAAACAATTCACATTTGAAAAACTTACAATTTATTATAATTGATTAATTTATATTATAATTATAATTTCAATTTATTATAATTGAATCTAATACAATATTTCTTACTTAGTTCCATGTTTCTCCACTTACGTGTAATTTTTAAATACTTCAATTATATCTCTTTACGTAGCTTTTCTATTTATGCAGTGCCCTATCTTCGACGATTCTAACACGACCGATAGAAAAAGTCGTGCAAAAAATAACGAGTCGTCTACCTTGAATAAATAAATGAATATCTACGTTCTTGCTAATTTTCATAACGAGCACGACAAAATTATTGGAAACTTGATCGTTTCAGAATAACAATTTTCTTTCATGTGTTATGTCCTATAAAACGGAAGAATATATGTATTAAAGTACTTAAAGAATGTACATATGTTATTAGATATAGTAAATTGATGAAAGATGTAATTTAGTTTAAAAGTTCCAATATTCTTTAACATATCATGACCCGTAATAGTTAACCTTGCAAATCGCTTTATCTGTAATAAATGACATTAATAACTATAAATCAAATTTTTGTATTTTAAAATTGTGTTCTAAAATTATTTTCGCCAAGTACTCGATCTCTTAGTACAACGAATGTCAGGATTATACCACATATCCTTAGAAAGGTATTAGCCATTAAAAGCAGTTTATGTCATAGATTAAATTTTCTAACGTCACTCTAATAAACACGATAATTCACTTTAATCATTGTGAAATGATTATTCGACAAAAAATTGTTTGCAATTAAAAACCTTCTAAAAAGGTTATAACGCCTTCGTATTGTTTGCGATATCGATCTGTAATTCTATGATAAATACATAATGTAATATGTTGTGCACAATATATCATTTATATCAATAATTATATAGCAAGATGTACATATGTAATTTATGTCTGTAGCAGAATAGATTAGTAATTAAATATTTTGTAAGCTTGGAACATTTCTAAAATGTTTATAACCTGTTGCATATTTAGACTAGTACTCATATTGATACATATAGGAACTAGTAACCAGGGACGAACTAGGACTTAAATTTTTAGCGGGAGATTACGAACATGACCCTCTATCTTTAGTTCATCTCTTAACCCTTCGATGGCCAATTCACCCCTGATAGTATCCATATATATACAATATCCAAAATAAAATATGAAACAAAATGTATTAACATTTATTTAATTTAGCAAAACGTAATATTTTCAAAAAATATATTAATCATCGTTTTTCCAAATATTACTAATCAACTATTGCAAAATAAAAGATGAAAATGGATATCTGTAACAATTTTATTTATGATATTCTTTGATATTTTGTGTTTGAATTTGAACATATTTTGAAATTTTGCAGCTTCAAAAGTGTTGATCACAGAATTCTTGAAACGTTCAAAAGGTGGCGTATTTGTCCAGTCAAAGATGTAGTATCGATTATTGGTAATTATAGGGCAGTGAATTTTATCAACTAAGCTAAACTAAATTTCAGTATTATTTTAAATTAAATTTTTATTTATTTTATTTAAATCTAATACTATATACCAATTCCAAATCTAAACTTCTAACTACAAAAGCTTTGTATCTCAAAAAATATTATTATAATTAATTAAATTGTAATGTAAATTAAATAAATATTATTATTATTAATTTACATTGCATCCAAATTATATGAAAATAATGTGATATAATAAGTGATTGCGCAACTCATAATATTGATCCCAGTAATTATTTTTAACCCTATATTTTTAAATTTTTGGAGTCAATAACATATTTCTGATTTCTTTCTTAAGCTCCGTATATTTTATGCAATACTTCTAATATTACTGTTCTAAGTACAGTGTATGTTACAGCGTTAGTTCCAAGAATAAAAAAGATCATTAGTAAACAAAAATAATATTAAGTTAAAATGTAACCAAAATGTGATATTGATTATACATTTCATCCACAGTCATTGTACTCACACATTGTTTTTTTCAATAACTGAAAAATTAAATGTTGATACTGTAAACACATTAGGAGATCTAGAACAGACACATTCAAACATATTTAACACTATAGAAAATGCAATGTTTAATTCAACATTCAAAATTTTACTCTGTATTTTTTAATAACAAATCGAAGGTATCAATTATACTTGATAATTTATAAAAATACTTTACTATGTTCTTACTAAAAAATCATCAGTTATAACTCTAAGAAAGGATTCACATTTTCGCGCGCAATATTGATAAGGTCGGCCAAGTGGCGAACCTAACCTAGTCAACCCCCACTTTTTGTTACTTATATCAATCGATACTTCTTTATCGACTGTGCAGTCAGTAAGTCTCCTCAGCGGTCTCGAGCACTGCAGTTGTCGTGACACATTGTGTCGTATTGTGTCGCAATAATATCTTCAAGCTGCTCCTAAAGAAACGAGAGTGAAACAAGCGGTTCGCCAGCACGAGATACGTTCGAACAAAACTAATTCGTGGACTTCTCTCGTACGTATACCATGTAAAACCATGATGAGCCGCGTGTGCTGTTAACTGGTGGATGATTTCGACCGAGAAAGTCTTACTTTCAGTAGCCTTCCGGTTTCTCTTTTCTCCGCGGTATTCTTACCTTTATTTTCCTCATAAATTCAGTGCAGATATGCGTTAAGTGTCGACACGAGTCTTCATTTTCGGAAGTACCCTCTTTCATTTCGGTGATGGATTAAGGACAACGTGGTTCAATCATCAATCTCAGGTGAGTCCACTTGTTCTGTATCGATAGAGCGTCTTTTTATAGGAACATGATATCGAGTATGGTTCATTGTATTTAATCTGTCACTTAATATTTTATAATGAATTATTTATTTACTTATTAGTTGCTTTAACCCAGGTATGATTTATGTTTATATGGCAAATGCAGTATGCTTACACATAATTTGAATAGAGCAAAATTTCGAACTTATAATTTACATATAATAATATATCCATTTATTAACATTGTATCCCGATTACTTAGTTTATAATACATACAATTGGAAAAATAAAACCATTGGGATGGATAACTGATGTAAGAGAACTAACCATTATGAGAAAAAGAAAGCAAAGCAAAAGGTTGAATGGTGAAGTACTTAATATTCGATAAATTTAAGTATACGAATTATTAAAATGTAGTTGAATATATGTTTCTTTAAAATTGCGGGGAATAAGCGTTTCTCATCAATTAAAATGCTGAATGGAAAAATACACGAAATTGGAAAGTATTAAGTACAAGAATTAATAAAAAGAAGATAAATATGAATTATATAGAATTAAAATAACTAAAAGAATTAGATAATAAAAAATTAATAAACAAAAATGATAAAATTAAAAAATTTCATTAATTGAAAAATTGTGATTAAAAATTTCTGTTCAATTTAATACTCGGTTAAATTAATGAATAAGTAAGTATGAATGAACAAGGAAATAAAAATATTATTAAATTCTTAATAAATATTGGTACAGCGAATCCAAAGTTGATCCAAGTTAAGTTTATAAACAAGGAGTCGACAATGTAAATAAATATATGTTTTCTCGTCTGAATCAATCAGGTAATATATGGATAACTAGAAAATCATAATATCTGATTAACAAAATTTTTAACATATTGTAAAATAGTTAACAAAATTCATGTGGGTGAACATTTTTCTGTTGGTAACGTGGTTGTGAAATTTCAAGGATATTTTAATTTCTCTTTTAGATTTAACGTTCTCTAGACAACGAATTTATCGAGCAGGATATTGTTCGCGATATAAAGATATGTACATACGAGTATATCCAATAACTTTTTATGGAACAAAGTTTAAACACATATCATATATAACTTCTTAACATGAGAAGGTTTTCTGCTTATCTTATCACGTGCAAACAATAATTAATACATTTATGTGTTTCTAGTGTATAAACAAGAAAGAAAAGTATTAATGATTAATAAATATGTTCAGTAAACACTTAAAGCATAATCTCTCTAAAAGCAAATTTAAGTCAACATTATTTTTGTTAGGAATTATATGTAACTACTTTAATAATGAAAATTTTAACATTCAACTGTAATAATTCAATAGTATTAGTAAATATATAATAACAATTCAAAAATAAATATACTATTGAACGTAAATATCAAATATACATATATAATAATGGCAAAAACATAAAACATGGCTTTACTCTTCGATTAAAAAATAATTCAAATTTTAATATAGAAATATTTAATTCTAACGACGAACGAATTCTATAGTCTATAAAATATGGAAATCAACGATAAATTGCCATATTCGCGAAGCAAGAATATATTTGAAAACACAGTTTCATTATCCGATTAAAAAATATACGAAACGCTGCGCCGCACTTATTTGCTTCCCGTTAAACTTTTAATCATCGAGAGCACGATAATACATGCCGAGAGTCATTCATTAATAAAAATATTTGTGATTTCTAACGAGAGTCTGTAAACTATCCGCGAGATGCCCCACGGACGACCTTCCATTTATCATCATCATTAAGTTGGTACACATGCAACTTCTCAAATTTTTATGCAATCTTCTTAATACGTATTTAAGTGAATGTGATTTGTATTTCATGCGTTGCATCATTGGAAATTCGGTTGATAACAAAGTATACTACATTACTGCATCTAAATTCGGAGGTTAACCATTCATAAAGGCGCGCACACATTGTAATATTCGCGCATCGCCACTATCCATCGACTGGCACGTAGCAATTTTGAACATGAAACAGCACGGTAATAACAGCGAAAAGAGTATTATTTTCATAGGGGAAACAAAGGTAAAAATTACTGCATTACAGAGATCGCTTAACCCGTTTAAATATACGTAGCTTCCACTTGTATAACAACTTTCGAAGATCATAAAGGAACGAACTGTTCCTCACTTTAAGTGAGTCATCCCTCGACTGCAACTGACGGATTATATAATGAAGAAGTGTATAGCAACATGTGCGACAACCACGTAACTGTACGGAGTAGTAACTGTGACATAATCGACGACAGAATGATTCTACGTGAAAAAACAGCTGGAAAATATAGAATAAAATTTATTCATATGGCGCTTCGTTTTCGAGAAAATCGAGTTTGAAAGGTTGCCAAGTATCGTTAATTTAGATATTAATGTATTATTAAATGCTTCTTTTTTCCTATGAAAGTAGAATATGAGGTTTGTTCGGCTAAACTTAACTCGGTTGAAACAGTGCACCGCCTCAGATTGAGAGAGCAATGATCGCTTTCGCGCTTTTTTCCTGCTACGCGTCCCGGCTAGAAAGGCACTCGCTGCCTCTTTCAGACACGTCACGTATCCTCTCGCCTGTACTTAGTGCTCGCGTATTAGGTAAATTTGTGTGGAAATATATTAACATCGAATAAGAAAAAATACCAACAAAACTAACATTATTACATTTATATTTATCATTTAAACGAACAATTTCTCTTATCTTTTACGTGACCTCATTGAATAACATGTAACTTCGGAAAATGACATACGTCATACAGAGACTTGAAATAAGTATGTACTTCCATAATCGGCGCAATGAATCAGTGGAGTGAATCACCAATCGTTACTCAGAAATGAAACCAGAAAGAAGAATATGTAATTGTTCGAATTAAATAACCTCGCATCAATAGCTTTCGTATTAAATTAAAGTAACCATTCGCTGCTACAATATAAATATAACGATTTTAACACTTAGCAAATCCGGTCAAATAAGCGATATCAAAATTTAATTTAAAATTGTACATTCATTGTTATTTCTTTTATTCGTCTAACTATATGTAAATTCTTATATTAACAAAAATTGAGAAATTAATCAGTCATATAATACAAGAATTTACATGAAGTTAAATGAACAAAGGAACTAACAACGAATATACAACTTTAAGCGAAATTTTGAAATCGGTCATTTGACCAGATAAGGTTAGTATTAAAGCAAACGAGTTTTTATGTCTTTACGATTTTGCAACAGCTCCGCATTAAAATATTAAATTGGTGTAATACACGTAATGTACATATTAATATACGGTATCTGCAAGAGTAAATTACGAGTTTGTATATATTACCTTAAATTGCAGTTAACACTCTCGGATCTGATCGCATTTTTTTTTTTTTTGCATATAGTTCACAAGATAATCATTTAACCAATTAGCTGTTGCCGATGTGTTGGAAATAGTTCTCTTTTTTTATTTAATTTATACTTTACAGTTTGTCCAGCTGTACATTTGATAAATTTTTCGAACTCTTGGAAATGTGTGTACCTAAAATGTGTCGCAAAAAGTAAGCGATAACGAGTATACTCGTAAAAGACAATTAACTAGTTAACATATTGACACCATATTGTAATTTTATTTTAGTGAGTTTTTTCCATCTAGCCTTTTACCTAATTAATGCACTGCGTGTACGAAATCTCCATTAACAATATACATACATATAATAATATTTAGTAATAACAATCTTTTTCGATATAACTTCAGATCCATTAATTACGACAAAATCAAATATATCAATATAGATCGTAAATGTGTTCGCAGGAAGCAGTAAATCGCAAGAACTGCTAAGATGCCGATAGAATTCTTGGACCGGCTTCCAATGCCAAATCTCCGGCTGTATACGGCAATAAGCTTCGGCGTGTTATCCTGTTCGATATACTATGCCGTTCAAATCATCAAAGACCCGGCATGGAAGATCACTCACACTTACGTGGACTCTGAAAATGACTCGGCCAACAACATCGACTTCGATCCGAGGGATTCCGCGATGTATTTGAAGGAGTTGCTCGAGTGCATGCTCGACGAGCCTATCTGCATCTGGGTAAGTGGTACACGACGATTCATTCGCACGAATTTGGGGTTAGGTTGGGGTTAGGTTGGGGTTCCTGGGAGAAGTGGACTTCATTATTATCATAGTATTAGTATTAGAACTACCAGTCAAAATGGCTGGTCTTAGGCTTTCTGTTTTTGCAGATAGTAAAACCGTGATTTTATCCCTTATTTTCACGTTATCCGAATAAAAATTTTCCCAGACTCCGATACGAACTACCTTTTGTAATTATCAAGACATTTACCAAAATTAAGTAACAAAAGATGAAAAAAATATGTATGTACTTGTCATATATGTATATTTCCCCTGTGATCTTAACCTATGAACTGGTATGTATTTAGATATTTGCGTTTCAACGTGTTAAAAAAATAACTATTTACTATAAAATAACATCCAGTCGTGTTCATCTATGTATTTATTTGCCTGTATTTGGTAACATAGAACTCGCAAAGTCACGACGAGGTAAAATAATTTTCTACGTTCGGACGGTGTAATATTCGCGTATTTACGTGCAAAACTTTCACGCTATCATAATTAGAACATGAACGTGAGAAATGAAAGATAAGGCTCTTATCCGGAAGTATTCTTGAGTTCAGGTTACGCTTTACCAATGTTCTTATTACGTACAAGAGCTTAAATTGCGTCTTAGAAAATAATCAAGACAAATATTGACATAAAAATTCAACAAGCGATACAAAATTATTTTTACTACATCTGAAAAAGTTTAATTCTACCATTAAACATGTTCTAAGAAATTAACGACAGATTTAAGATAACATCAAACACTTCTGTATAATTTTTGCATAGTGTATGAAGAGTATTTAAAAAAAAAGGGAACAAAAAAGAATAGTTTCTTGCCTATATATTAATTGTATTCATTTAATATACGGAATGACTCAGCCTCTTCCGGCCAAACGTTGTCGGTACATTTTATAACGTACGTTCATAAGTCAAGATAAGAAAAAGATGTTATATAAATGTATGTCATTGGAAATGTTGTTAAATACATAAATACGTGTAACATACAAAAATATGTTAAATACGTAACAAAGAAAGAAAAGATACACAAAATGACCGGTACCATAAGAAATAAATAGAATGGATAGGTTAGGAATATTTATCTCTGGCAATAATCAAAAGATGTCACGGTATTATTTCTACAATTCTAAGTAGAATTCCGTTTCTAAATTCCGTTTTACCATTCCTATCGATGGAAGTTTAACAAGGGATAAAAAAATTGATTCTACGTTCCTTTCTAGACTGTACTGATAACTATATCGCCGGGAAAAATTGAGCCACCCTTATTTCAGATGTTCTCCTTCTACAAATACCGAGAACATACCGGAATTTTTTCCAAAATTAATATTCACTTTTATTTAGATAGACACATAATTACGTTGAATTTATCTACTTCAATTAATATCATTCGAATCACTGACTTAATACATAGAATATTAAGGTTATAAAGCTGTAGTATGTTAAAAACATTAAGTTATCCCAAAAAATTCTTTCGTTTTTATGAGGAAATAATAGACATTTTTCGTTTTATATTTTCTTCTATTACTACAAAATGAGTCATACATAACTCAGTAAAATAATACAAAAGGAAAAATGTGCGTCAATTATTTACTTGTAAAACGAGAAAAACCTTTCCGACAGTCCAATACACTTAAAGAAGAAGAAACGAAAGAGAGATGTTTTTTTACTTTATATAGCCATTTTTAATCATTTTATTTCTACGAAAGTAATGAAGCAGTGCGTCCATTTTAGAAGCCAATAACATCCGGTGAATATGTATCGCGCGCATTGAACGAAATGTAGCAGAACACGTGGCCAATGAGTACGTGTCCCCTCAGGGACAATTTATATCGACTATTCCATAACTAGCGAACTTTCTCCTTTCTCCTGGTGTTACTGCCATGATAAATGCGCCGTTTCTGAGTAAGTAAACGATCTGTCTCACCACAGACATACAACTAGTCCCGTTTTCAGTTTCTCGAAACGTATCCTTTCTCGCTCTCTATCACACAGTGTCAGGTTACGAAAGCACTCTATAGCACGTATACGCCACTATATAAGTTTTCTAGCGAAAAATAAAGTAAAACAGACGATAATCGTGGAATTATTATATAGATTTATAATAAATTTATAATTAACATACAGATTATAACTTGATTGATTTACTTATTTCAGTGATAAAATGTATACCTCCGGAAAAATTCGCCTAACACGACATAAATTGAGTTTGTCAATCTGAAGATGCAAGGAGAACCAATAACCCTTGAACACTCAACAAGCAATATCGACTTCTAATAATATATCTTGACACAGTTTTTTTAATGATACTTAAGGCACGGAGAAAAGTTCGGAGATGCACTTCAAATTCTAAAAAGTAACAATAAAAGAAGTTTAAAGAGTTCTAAATTCTTTATCGTGCTCTGTATAACCATATTCTTTTGACAAATTTTTCGTTTATTTTTTAACGAGACAGATAATTAATGTTTCCGATAAAAAGTTCGACTAAAGTGTTTCCAATAATTCTGATAACCGATACTGTAATATTATTTTCTTCCAAAATTAGAAAAAAATTTGTAAAAGAAAAATAGAAAGTACGATCACGTCTACTGTGTAACGTCAAGAAATTTAATGTTTCTGATGTAGGGTTCCGACCTACAAAGGAACGTGAAATTTTTTAGGTGTCCTTAACCTTTCAAATACTTTATTAAACACGCGTTTCTCGTTCTGCGACGTGGGTAAAAGTTACAAGCGTACGCAATCATTCTGTCATCTATGACTTCATGTATTTAACATATATAGATATATAACTATGCTTAGATATTTTCGCAAATGAAGTCGCCGCCATCGTTTTAAGCGCGTAGTAGCAAATGCGAAAAATAATTCCGTGTAATTCCATCTGTTTTTATGTTATTATACTAGAAACCGTGTGCTTTGAGAAAAACACGTTTTATTTTTTAAATATGGCTTACATCAACTCTGTAAGTGAGTAAGCTGGAACCGTTTGCATCTGTATATAATTTTTTAACTGTTTCAAGCTTCCAAAAACAAAATAATTCTTTTTGTAATACGTACGAATAGCTGTTCTTTTACAAATTTTTGAACGAATGTAAAATTATGATAGATGTACTTAACGATTTCAAATATTCGTCGTGTCTTAAGAGCAGTAAATCGCAATTTACCTCACGTTTATAAATCATCTTATGTATATTCCAATAGTTTTTTCCCCCGGAAATATTGTAAATCAATGCAAAATGTACAGTTAATGTTAGTTCCTAAAGACTTAAGGAAGCCAATAATTAGGAAAAAAGCGCGTCCACACGATGACTGGTCATAAATGATATTGAGATCTACAAGGATAATCAATGTCAGGATTAAGAAATTATTGTTCACTCTTTTTTTTTTTCGTTCTTCTATTATTTTTTCTTTGACGTTGATATATGAGAAACGCGAAAGAAAATGCACCCGCAGATAGAAAAATGTCAGCATAATAATTGTAGTTTATGCAACACGGACAAAACTGGACGCAATCAATATTACCGTACAGTAAAGTGCGATATAATAGAGTGGAGTAGATATATAAGTAGCGAAATAGGTATACCATAAGAGGTGTAAAACCGAAAGTTCGTCCAAAGCCGAAAGACACGGACTAAGCAATGATAAATAAATAAATAATATTAACGTACAGTACATATGGCATACGCGTGGCCTTTACATGTATAGAATAATCAATTTCGGCTTATAAATTAGTATGTAAATCTAACTCGGACGGATGCTTACCAAATATAATTGTGATAAGTTAAAAACGAATGAAGAATACGAAGCGTTGAAATTTTATAGCGAATCGGATATATTTCTATTATTAGATCGGTACATATGAAATGTTGTTTCTTTAAAGTTTGAATCTGCCAGGCCATTCATTACCAATCACTAAACTGCTAACCCTGTTACGGTTATACTTCAATGTTGTTTCCACTATAGAGACCAAAAACGATTTTTAATGTTTCAAAACAATGTACAACTAATAATACAACTAATTCTCGATATTAAAAGTATAATAGACTTCCCTACAATGTCAAATCTATGTGAAATCATTCTACGATCTTAATTCTCTATAAAGTAATCGTTTCAGGCTAATAAATTGTTCCACGTTCTCGAATCAAATTTAAAGATTGAAATAACCGATGTTTCGGTTGAAACTAAAATTATCTGTCCTTTCGAGTCTGTTTGGCAGACAGCAACGTTGTTGTTATACCACTTGTACCAGACGTTGCTTCTTAGTTCCTATCTTCTTTGCCAAAGGGAAAGAATTCTCCTGATACCATCAAGACCATCGATAAATAAACAAAGTGGAAAAAAAAGAGTGTTTAAATTTGCGAGTGTAAAAAATTTCAGTAAATATTTACGCTAGAGTCGACATCATTGATTAGTAGGATCTGAAAAGATGTCAAGGTCAATGTCCCGCACGATTTCATGTACATATGTATGTATACAAGTGACGTTCAGCTTTGGTTTCAAAGATCTACGTGAGAGTATATTTAATGTTACCTTCATTGTACATTTTTAAGATCTAGGTCAGATCGAGATACATTAGATTTTGTTAAGGTACCTCCTAGAGCCGGAGAAAGAGATTTTTTAAGCAGTAGAAAAGCCAAAGAACTCAGTAATTTTTCCAAAGATATTTATTCCGTATTTGCTTCAAGTTTCATTATACGGCTTTCTCTAACGTTCTCAATTTTTGTTCTTTTTCTTCAGTTTTAAGAATCTTTCCCTGTGCTTTTTTGTAACCTTGGGAATTACACATGTGACAGTCACATGTGACCCAACTGCAAATGAATCTCTTTCTAATTTGCCTTGCCTGGTAAAGACACAGAAATGTTTCATAGCATTAAAAATTATCCACTCTTCTTGATTATTTTCCTGTCATATACACAGTTTTTTTTTTTTTTTAGTTATTTATTTAATTTGTACTTTGCAATTTGTCCAGCTGGGCGTTCGGTAAATTTTGTCTAACTTTATTGTTAAATAACATGTGGATAGCTACCCTCACCGGAATACTATCTTCGAGTTTGTCTATTTTATTTCTTTAGCGAAGTCAGAGGGGCGTTTTCTTTTTAGTATTTTCTATACACAGTGACTATAAAGAGTATTTGCACGATTCCAGTCAAATTTATAAGTACTTACACGTTGAACTTAATCCCATTACTAATTATTAGACCGCGGATCTTTATTCAGATTCCTATTTTTGAAACTATAATTGAAAAGCTGCTTCCTCCAACATTGCTTTATCTATCATGTTTTACAGAAAGTACTATAATCTGGATATTGATATATTTCTTTTATACTATGCTTGTTACAGCGCAACAATAAGATTCTAAAGTCATCAAGTCTTTGGAAATAGTTCAAACGATATGGACATTTTTTTAATTAGCGTATTTTTTTCCTTTTCTTAAAGCTAATCACTTTTATCACACATTTATCATTACATTCACAAACTGTTAATCGGACACTCGAGCGTCTCACGTGGCCACCTCAAGGACTGTCGGCTACCTTGATGTGACCGATACGTAGAAGTTGGAGTTTCTCCTTCTTTGTAACGTGTAACTCGCCAATTACTTTCTCCACCTCGAATAAATGCTAAATCAGGGAATTCCAGTGTCCACACTTAGTGACTTTCCTAACTGAAAACATCGTTTCTAATAATATCAATCCGCAGTAGAGGACTTCCTCGAGTAAATACGCATTTCTCTACAAATCTACGCCCCTGTGGTATCTTGTTTCTCTTTCCCAACTGTCTGTCGCATTATATCGCACTCTGAGACAGTAGTAAAAGCGTTGAACTAATTCTCACTTCTAGGAAAACTCTACATCTCCTTTATCGTTTAGCTTTACCAATTAAGTATTGTCTAATAGTAAATCAATTTGAAGGGTTCCTCAGCCTCGTAGCCTTTTTAGCAATATGCTTTGCACAAACGATGCAGCGGGATATGGACAGGTGAATTTTCGTAATTATAAAAATACCCATAGCCCGATGGCTTCTCTGGATTTAATTTACACTGTACTTACACTTGTACCTATTCTTCTATTTATACTTACTTAAATATATTTTTATTACACATTCATCCACGCGTCCCTCTATCAGATAATCTCGACAAAATGTTCGCACTGCAACGATACGCGTTTTGTATAATTTAATTGAATTAATAACAGTCCGCAGTTTGCTAATTACGATATTCTAATATTTTCATTTATATACAGGGTGGTTGGTAATTGACGGTGCAAGCGGAAAGGGGTTGATTCTACGCGAAAAAAGAGGTCGAAAATATAGAATAAACATTTTTTTTAATTTTTCCATCGAGACAACGATCTACAGTGAGATCCGTTATAACGAGACGCGATAAAGTGCGCGCGTACCGAACGAAAATTCAAAGTCGATTTTCTCGAAAACAAAGCCTCGAAGGAAAAATTTGTATTCTATGTTTTCGACTTCTTTTTTCGCGTAGAATCACCCCCCTTTCCGTTTGTACCACCAGTTACCAACCACCCTGTATATAATATTTATTTTATATAATTATTTATATATATATATAATATAATTTAATTGATAATTTTAATATCGATGATATACCTGTTTCTATCGTGGTAATCTTTAGGCTTAAAATATTCTTTGTTGTTATTTTCTATAGACCTTAATCAACATGGCGTACTGCGTGCTAATTCTGCTGGGTAAAACAATTCAAAAGCTCGTATTCGCCGAGCTGCGAGTCTCCGAAAGGCAACACCTAAAGGACAAGTTTTGGAACTTCGTGTTCTACAAATTTATCTTCGTATTCGGCGTGCTGAATGTGCAGTACATGGACGAGGTGCTACTGTGGTGGGCTTGGTTCACCGCGCTTGGCTTCCTAAGTCTCCTCAGTCAACTATGCAAGGATCGATTCGAATACGTAAGTGACATACTGTCTGCTGACAACTGCTGAGCTGACCCTGTCCGTGATCCAAATTTCATTAAACACTTCCCAGGATGCTCTAAATTTTTCTTAAGGCAGCAAGTATTTTTAATTCCTCTAAATCAATCCTTAGGTATATTGTTATTGGGAAAAGATATTGATAGAATACTTGTTTTCAGTATACTTCTATTTAAAGTTCGAAGCTAAAGCTTAGAGCATATTAGAATTTTAAAAGAAATTAAAATATATAAATATTTCATTTATGATATTACCATTACTTATATCATTAGCATTGAAACTGTAATCAATTACGTTAAGATATGACGCTTATGATATTCTTATTTCGCAGGAAAATATACAAGAAAATTTACTTCGTCTAAAAAGTACTCCAAACTTTCGAAAACAACTTATAACATAGGAAAAAAGATCGCAATGTCATGAAATAGATAATTCTGAGACTTGGCATTACCATCGAATTTCAACTTCTTAAATTTTGTTCGTTCGAAAGACTTCGATAAAGCTATATCGTACAGTACATATCGTAGTAAACTCGAAGAAATTGCTGAATATCTTAGTACATTTTAAACAGCAACGTGAATTCGGAACGCACGCGTCGTTAAAGTTGGCACGTGCCCCAAAACGACATCTTGCGAGATTTCTCGACAGATCTGTATTGTGTTGTCTCTCTGGTAGGCGCATATGCTACGTCGTATCTTTCTGTCTATATCTTTCGCGTGTATTTCCGCGATGAATCAATCTCACTTGTTTATTTGGTTTAACTAGTGACGTGAGAAGTTACACGTTCGACGAGTCAAACAAATGGCCAGCAATGATCTTGAAATTACAGTGGCGCTTATCTGGCCAGCTATCGAAAGGAATATAAAGGAATAGGTGTATATATATACAGAGTGGTTGGTAACTGGTGGTACAAGTGGAAAGGGGATGATTCTACGCGGAAAAAGAAGTCGGAAATATAGAATAACAATTTTTCGTTCGAGGCTTTGTTTTCGAGAAAATCGACTTTGAGTTTTCGCTCGGTACGCGTGCACTTTATCGCGTCTCGTTATAACGGATCTCACTGTAGATCGTTGTCTCGATAGAAAAATTAAAAAGAAAAATTTTTATTCTATATTTTCGACCTCTTTTTTCGCGTAGAATCTCCCCCTTTTCGCTTGTATCACCAATTACCAACCACCCTGTATATATATGTACTTCTACAAAAATCCTCAGTATCTTTCTTCCACGTTGAACGCACATGTAATAAAGATACTCTATACGTTTATATACATACGTATATATGTATGTATGTATGTATTCTATTTTCTGCTGAGGATGGGTTGCTATGTGCCCTTGGCATCACACGCAGTATCCCTTCAAGAAGTCGCTTCAGAGGTCATTGGCCCTTATATTACCCAACGAACTTTCCAGTCTTTTATTTCGTTCCATTTCCTGGGTACCCTGAGGCGTCCTTTTATACAGGGTATATATTAGTACAACCGGCCAGGGAATGATTCTACATTAAAAAGTAAGTTGAAAAGAAAGGATAAGATTTTTTCGTTTAAGACTCAGTTTCTGAGCACATCAAGTACAAAAATCTTTTCGGTACACATATACTCGATCAAGTCTCAATTCATGGTGAATTTCAGTGACCGATTGTACTGCCATTTACCAGACACCCTATATAAGCATATGTGTGTATATATATATATATATATATTCTGTTTATTTTTCGACTTTACAGTCCTGGAAGGACTTGGCTTACGTATTTCCAACTCTCACCAATTCCCATACTTTTTTTTAGAGCACAGATCGCATTATGCATGAATACTGCATTATTTATTGTCGTGTAAAAAAATCTACCCAGAAGAAAGTTGCACTGTTCGAACGAGCACGTGGAATATTGGAAATAATTTTGTTTCAGTGATCTTCTTTTTTTTTTTGCGAAATCTCAAGGTTATTAGTATTTTTTTTTTTTTTTGTTATTGAAAATCCTTCATTTATTTTTGGATATTTTCGTAGAGCGTGAAAAATCAAATTCGCTGACCTATAGAACTATGGCATTTCGATCGTTTAGTTTTGAGATATTAGCGTCTGTATGTTGAAATCTTGCGTGATATCTCGATGCACACGGTATCTCAAATTACGCAGTATAACGATTCTTCACGTTCGTATGTAAACATAAATATCATCTCCAATGACGAGCGATAAGGCAGTAGATGATCGCTTTAGTTCTATTGGGACTGTTGAATTTAACGGAATGCGTTACATACTATAGGAAGAAGTAGATATTGTACTGATATATGGTGAAAGGCATCAATCTTTACAAGAAAAGGCTTTACCAAAGAAACATCAAGCCAAACTAATATTTATGCCTACATATGAACGTGAAAAATCACGGTATCGCGTAACCCGAGATACCACATGAAATTTGTATACATTTAGACGGAAATATTTTAAAACTAAACGATAGAAATGGTATGGTTCTATTGCTGGTTGAATTTATTTTTTCACGTTCTACAAGAACATCTAAAAATAAATATAGGATTATCAACAAATAAATACTAGTGATCTTGAGACCTCATAAAAAAAAAGGATCATTAGGAAAAGCTATTTTCAATATTATACGTGCTCCTTGAAACGGTGCAACTTTTTCCTGAAAAGTTTTTCATGCAACAACAAATAACGCAGATATTTAAATGACCCCATTTAACTGGTCCACACTGTATATATGGTCGGCCATTTATATTTTACAGTTTGTTTACTTCAGGAAAATGACAAGGTTGTAAATGTTAAAAAACTACAGTAAATGAATATAATGTATGTTATCGGTATTTAAAAATCATTCTTCGTATTTTTGCCAAAATTCTGAAAATTTGTTCGGTAATTGTACTGAAAGATTTAAAAAAAACAGATATCTTGGCGTGCAGAGTGGTCTGAATCTTTAGTATAAAGACAAAGAATCTTGGCTCCGTTATGCAATGAATTCGCGTGAATCCCGTTAGTATAATCGAATAGAGGTAACCAGGTTATACCTCTCCACAGCTAGACGACATTCAATTTTCCTTGATCTGTCTCATGCGTGCCATTTTTTAATTCTTTAAAGCATATTACTCCAATATTTTCTTAGTTAAACTTTGATACGTAAATAAAGCTATTTCTCAGATTTATTAATGATATATTTAACTAATTAATAATTATAGTTAAAAATAAGTATAATTCAGTAAGTTAAAGTTAAGTCAATAAATTAGTATTCGACTGAAGATATTAGATATTTTTTATAATAATTTTGTTATAATTATCATTAGATTGTAATGTATAATATTTCTGTTTGCATTTAATCACATAATTGAGCAAAAAGTACATGTTCCACAACATTTTTTCAATGTACACGTTAATTTCCACAAATCTCTTAATTTAAATAATATACGTCTGAAGTTAGATACAGTAGAGTTAGACGTATTCCAGTATATGGATTACATGGATTGTTCTATTTGAATCTATATAATCTTTAACTATAGAATAGTACTGCTTTAATCAAATTCTCTAGTTAAGTTACATAATATTCCGCGTAAATATTGTCATTATATAAACGGTAAAATTTCATATTAGTCAAATATTTACATAAAAATAAGAATCATTCTAATGAATAATAAAAAAAATATTTGCTTTTTTTAAACAAACCATTTTTACAAATTACTGTCCATGACCTAATTTAATTGATAAGCATTATAAAAATAAGAATTAATATTAGTAATAATCTATTTTAATATAAGTTATAAATTTAATGTTAATTATTATTAAAAAATTTATTATTTTACATACATAGATAATGAAAAACATTACAGAACTTTTAATTATTATTTTCTAGTTATCGTTTTCGCCTACAACACCAGGTTGGAGTCATGCGAAACTTCTTGGACTTCTCGCGACTATTCTTGCATTATCCTCCTTCATGTTACTCCTATGCACAGCTGCAGCGTTCTTCTTCGTTTCATTCAATACCTTTGTCTTCACTGCAGCTGAGGTAATGTAAACCCTTGTGTGAAAGTAAACAAATTTTCATTTATCACAGTACTCGTGACAACTTCGAATACTTCAATTTTTTTTAGTAACTTTCATTCTTTTCCACTAACAGAAGTTATTATAGCCATGTAATTCTAATAATGTATTTGCTTGTTAACAGTGCATCTTACTAGGTGTCAGAACAATTCATGTAATGGTGCGATACATAATTCATCTGTATGATACTCGAGGGGCTGGAACCTCTTCGCAACGTTCTTGGGACAAAAGAGGTCCTCTAACTTACTACACAGATCTAACAGCAGAATTAATAGTGCTAGCTGTAGATTTTCTTCACCATGTCCACATGCTACTTTGGAGTAACATATTCCTAAGCATGGCATCCCTTGTAATCTGTATGCAACTTAGGTATCTTTTCTATGAGATACAACGCAAGATCACAAAGCACAGGAACTATCTTGCTGTATTAAATCATATGGAACAAAAGTAAGTACATACTTTTTATAGTTGTAATCAGTAGACTATGGATTTTTATACAAAATTTTATACAAATTTATATATTTTTATTTCTAGCTATCCAATGGCAAGTCAGGAAGAGTTAGCAGAGAACTCAGACAACTGCGCCATTTGCTGGGAGAAAATGGAAACAGCTAGAAAGCTACCTTGTGCTCATCTTTTCCACAATTCCTGTTTACAGTCTTGGTTGGAACAGGATACTTCCTGCCCAACTTGTAGGCTTGCCTTAAACATGCAACCTAGCCACCTTGTAAACACACAAGAATTATCAACTGAACTACAAACGCCAGCTAGACGAAATGAGAATCATTTCTTTCATTTCGATGGCTCAAGATATGTGTCCTGGTTACCAAGCTTCTCCGTTGAAGTTTCCCACAATAGACTACGTGGAAATATTTCTACTATTACACATAACAACTCGCAAATGGATACTATGATTAGACAGGTGCGTAATTAATCGTACATTTTTAATTATTGAAAACTAATACATTATAATTTTGGGAGAACTTCAATGGTTCAGTAGTAATTATTTTATTAGAACCTAATGACAAATACATAGTAGAAAAAATACTGGAATTTCACTCACTGAACTCTGAATGGTACTCTATTACTGTTAACTGGTTCAAACTGGGTTCATTCTGTGTTCATTTACATACAAGGACTGCTACATATTGAACTTATTTAACATCACATTATAATTTTAAATATAGTTTACTTTCATTTTATTCACACATTTTTATTAATCAAATGGAAAAAGAGATGTTTACTTGATTTCTGTGTCATTCATTCTAATATTAATTTTGTATTATTTATTAAAACAGGTGCAGCAACTGTTTCCACAATTCCCCCGCAATCTAATCGTAGAAGACCTCAGAGGGACGAGATCAATCGAATGGACCGTTGCAAATATTCTGGATGGAGTCTTGATGTCTCCTCATCATATAATCGAAGAACCGCAATTGGAATCCGTCCTTCAAATCCATACCAGTACCACAGAAACTAGTGTTTCTTTGAATACCCCTTCGATGCCGCTACCTTCAGATCCAAGATTTGATATTCCTCTTGCTGATAGGTACTTTCTTCATTTTCATCATTTATTTCAGACATATATTTTAACCTTTTGCGTTCGAGGATTTTTTTCGTCAGGCGTAGCAGCAAATCCAGATGATTTAGCGTATATATGACGCGTGTCTTACAAATAGCATAAAATGATTTTATATACAAATTAACTCACAAAAACATTATATTCTAATAATTTATCTATATTTACATCTTTGAAAATATGATTTTATAATATTAATTTTTCTATTTTTTTGTATGATAATTTATAAAGCATTTACTAAGATGCATCCTTGAATATAATTGGTCTCATTTTTCAACAGTTCAAAATTAAGTTCATCTTCATTTGAGCTAATTTCACTTCCGAAAACCGTTTTTTTAGGGTTTCTAAGCTATAATACTTTTGCCATGATCGTCGAATCCGAACTAACATCGGAGACGTTGTCAGAATCATAGTTTCGTAAGGATTTGAGATTAAATATTTTATCTCCTTTTTAAAGTTCAACACTTTACATTTCCTAACAAACAACATAAAGATCTAAGGGACCTATGTACGAACCAATATTGCACTCTCATTAATTGGAGATGTAAAAATCTAGCATAAACAGGGACTGTCGCCTCTCACTCGCCACTGGAGTTGCACAATAGAACGCCGTGGCGACTGAGAGTCTTCTCTCGAGCGCAAAGGGTTAAAACAAAATCCATAAAGAAAATGTAAGATATATTCAAAACAGATAATTTTATGTTCCAAATAATATTTTTAAATTTGTTAAATGTGTTTTATTTTCAAGTTATCCATTGTAATATAATTTGATTAATCTGAAAATATTCTTAATGAATAATTACAGCGGTGAAGAACCTTCCAGCCTAGGAGGACGGTTTTCCAAATCATCGTCCGAACGAGAACAAATCCTGCAGCGTCGCAAAGAACTGCTGAGACTCACTGCTAAGGAGAAATATCTCGAGAAGTGCCGAGAAAAGCATGGAGCTGACGAAAGTGTTTCTAATGCCACCTCTTAAAACAGGGAAAACAGAGAGATATATGCTGATAAAAAGTTCTTGATTTTTCGTGCTTCGTAGCGATTATCTTCTTCGAAGAAGAGTATAACGACTGATTTCCTTGAGTACACGTCCACCGACGTCCACTTACTTTTTCCTCGCCTCCTTTTTGTGTTTGCTTACATGCAGTTCTTATTTTCTTTTTTTTTGTGTAGACTATGTTCTTTACTCTTTGGTTTGTTCCTAAGCATTTTTGAATGATCTTAATTATTATTGCTCCTACAATGAGAACAATTTTTTAGGCACCAGTTCTCTTTTTTTATTCACTTTTCCTTTTTTCCATAGTCTGTGCACTCATAAATATTGTATTCGCTTTCTTTGATTTTTGTCATATTAAAATCCCGATCTTTAGGAATAGTTTCCTTCAAAATTCTAGACTCCTTACTTGAGAAGGACAGTTTCCTTAAGAATACGTTTTTTATTCTTAAGAAGAGGTAAGGATAATTAACTTAAAGTATTAACCATTTAATTCTTTAGCAATAATAAGAATTAACTTAAAAGTATTACTCGCTTAATTATTTTTAATTCTTTATTTATTAAAGTAATAATTAAGAAATGAAACTTTCCTGAGATCTTAATCTTTCATTTCGTATTTCTTCTTTTTTGTTAACCCATCAAAAATTTTTTCAAGAGCTTCTATGTTATACAGAAAAAAGAAAGTCCTTATACATATATAGGAAATTTAATATCTTATAAACAGGTAATTCTTTTCATTGAATTTAATATTTTTTATCTTAAAAGAAAACATTGCTTATATTTTTTCATTTTTCTTAACCGTTTTAGCGCCAGGCAGCGCGATCGCATTGTTCACGTACTGTAGTGAACTGTGTCGCGATGTTTGGTCACGGTCGTCAATTCGCAACAGGCACGGTTCCGAATGTAGCTCGTCGCGAGTCATATAAGTTTCCTCTCGTAATTACTTTTTTTTCAAATAATCGTAAACTACCTACATAAATAAGCTGTTTTTATTGAATTTACTTTTATTTACATATACTTCTGCATAGTATAAATATATTGCCAACATTTTTGAAAATATAAGAAAACATAATATAATATTTTATTTATAATAGATATAAAACTAGATTACTAATGTTCATTGTCATCTTTAAAAGTAAGTCTTTTATTTAGTTCACCCATTACCCTTGTTTCTTTATGTCTTCTTATGCTTTTACTATGATAAATGAAAAAAATAAACAATATATATTAAATGAAAACACAAAAGTGTAAACACACAAAGACATTAAAATTATATTCATGGTTTTACAGGATCACGACATTCATTATTTTTAAAACAGACATGTTTATAAAGACATAATGGATGAAGTCCATTTTTGCACTGCACACAAATTAAATCTAATCGTTTTATATCGGTAATAGAAGTATACCCGTCACCCATATGTGGATGACGCGGCGACAAACGTGTTAATTAAAAAAAATTAATGTATAAATTATTGCTTGAACTGGAAAACCAAATCCTGTGTTATACAGTGTTATCACGCAAACAAAACGTAAAACACGAATATTTCGCAAACTTTTGAGTGTTTAGTATAACGTTTCTGATATGACTGATAAGAAATGAAGCGCGAGCGCACCGAGCGACATATTTTGACGAAAAATAAGAGCAGCGCGATCACGTTGATCGGTATTTCTCGTAAATAAATGAACGAAGCGCTATCGCGCTGCAAGGCAAATCTGACACGGATTCTTAAAAACCCCTGGCACTAAAACGGTTAAAGGAAGATATTTTTTAACAATTTTGAAGATTTTCTTTGAAATCTTATTTTTCTATTCGTAAGAAAGTCGTTCTTCTTAAGAGTAGAAGAAAAGATTTTGATCTAATCGACATCGACTGGTTGTGAATTATATACTCATCGGTGGATTAGAGGACTGATAATAAATAGAATGTATTGTCGAAGGTAATATCTTTCTTTTTTCCATATATTTCTTTTTTATTCGAATACAGGATAAAATCACCTAATATTTTTAATAATAAATGGTTATTGTTATTTCTATTATTAATTTTAGTTTTATTAAGTACAAAAGAATATATTGTATGTTTTTTAATATGAAACACTATTATTTTATTTAAAAATGAATATTCTGTATTTGATTAATTTTATCAGTTGTAAACATCTTTTATTTATGTATACCAGTAAAAAAGGTTATATTTGAAGCAAAGAAAAAAGTTTTATTATTTATTGCAAAAATTTACGATTTATATAAATGAATTTTAATTTCGTTACCCTATCATTTTTGAAATAAGGTATTTTTAATAATAGATTCGAATATAATAATGCTTTTAGTAGTTTATTACAAAATTTTACAAGTAAAATCTCATTTTTCATTTTCAACCAATGAAATTCATAACAACAATATGTAGAATTACATGTGCAAAAATAAAATCTGCAAATCCTCTCTCTGGACTTATTCCATGAAATTGACTTTTATTCTGGGGATTCACTTGTAACCGTAAGCAAACTGAAATACATGGAAGAAGAAATAATTAAAACATATCCATTAATGATTGTTAACATAATTACTTGTATGATTTAATAGATTAAACTTAATACATTTACTATACTTTATTGAAAAAAAATATCTACATACTAACTTCATATTTATTTTACTAATAATTTATATTGCATATCTTTCTAATATAAGAATTTATAAAACTTATAAAGAGGAATGTAATAAATAAAACAAAAAAAATTACATAGCAAATCATGATTTGTTAAATATCGTACTAAAAATTTCATTAATATACAAAATAACTTCTATTACTCACTGAGTCCTATCGGACAAGATACTAATAAAATATAACAAATATTTATGTGTTACGCGCTGTACTTCCCATTATAGAAAAGATAAAATATACAGTTATGCAGTAAAAATGAATATTGATCACATGCAGAATATAATCAAAGAAAGAAATGATAAATTAATCTATAATATTTTTTAAATAAAATTGCAGTTCTTACTTACTTAGCTAACTACTAATATTAAGATAATTGAAAAAGTAATTTAACAATATGCTTTATATGATAACAGCTTAAAATTTAACAAATGATATAATAAATGGATTATGATATTGAAACTATACAATTGTTTCTTCGATATTTAATAACTTACAATATTTATAACTATAGAAAGAGATTTATAAAATTAAAAGAATTAATATTACTGTTATTAAAAAGTCAATCAAATTAAAAAGGAAAGAAATAATCATCAGTATTGATAACATTACAACTACTTAATAAGTTAAAAATTTGAACATATATAAATATGATTAGTGATAATACCTCCAAGAACGAAGCAGGAAACGCAGGAAATAAATCCACTAAGAAAACTATTGAAAGGGAATGTACCGACCAGACAACAATATACGAATTGTATGGCACCCGTTAAAAACACATAAAGTAGATAAGCATCTATTATTTTAAGTTTTTTTGGCGTACTTTTTGTGTACTCTTGCCAAAATTTCGCTATAACTGTTAACGCAGTCATGTCGTTCAAAAATCTTTTGACGTTCGGT
Organism: Bombus impatiens; assembly: GCF_000188095.3. NCBI lineage: Eukaryota > Metazoa > Arthropoda > Insecta > Hymenoptera > Apidae > Bombus > Bombus impatiens. The sequence continues at coordinate 146,277 of NT_177315.1, read as the reverse complement.
TTTAGGTTAGATCGTATTTCGACTTTAGTATGCGCACATCATATAGCGTGCATGCGTGGCACGTTCCGAAGTTGCGCGCAATATAACTGATATATACGTATATATGGCCGATTCGATAAACAGACTTATCGATTCGAGTAATGTTGCGTGCAAAGGAATCGATGATTTAAATTCGAAACATCTAATTATGCTATTCTTAAAATGATAAACTTCCAAACTTTTTGAAATAAGTAATACTTATTAGTAAGGGTTTTTAATTTATTTAATATTTATATAATTTATTTAATTTACTTAATATTTTTGCAGATAATTGCACTGAGCTTGTATAATTCAGTGATTGAATATTCCCGCAAACTTGTGGTCTTCTTGAGTTTCTAAGGATTTTTTATTTATATTAATTTGCAGTCTAAACTGTTTTTCTCTAAAACCGTTCATAAGGTCTATATTCGTCGTCTAAAAGAAAATATACATTTGTCCTTGTCACACACTATTGCTTTCTCAGTCTAGCATCGTTCGTATCGTCTGTTCTTGTCGCGCAATATTACATCCCTTGCCTACAGACAAATCATGTGTTGCCATCTATTTTCGCATACTCCAAGTTGCAGCTTCTTCCATCTTCAGTAAATAGCAGCACATGGCTTATCTGTAGATTAGAAGCGCATTAGTTACGACAAAGACTGATATATGTACTATATCAGACGAAGAGAGCGTTAATGTACGACAAGGACGAGTTGTACGGGCAATAATGGTAAGTAAAATACTTTAACTGGTAAGTTCTGGTGTACTTGCCAACTTAGCAATTACTGACGAATCACGTCGACTAGAACGCTATGACAATGAGAAAGTAATTAGCACAGGCGAGGAGAATTCCCTTGAGATAAAAGGTAGCAAGAAATATATAAATACAATTGAAGAAGGAATAATTTGCTGCACAAATTGGTAAAAGGTGTTGATTATTGCGTTTTCTTCTTTCGGGTTGGTGGAAATGCAAGCGGGTTGGTAGATAGCTAAATAATTTGGTTGGAGAGTATCTGTATTCTTGCAATATAAATTCTTGGTCTGCTCAATCTAGATATCAATACGGATAGAATATCAGGTAAATCTAAATGATTAACTATTTGTATCTCATAGCAACGTTTATTGATTTCGATGAAATTCTGCAGCACGTAGATATTATGAATATTAATGAGAGTAACTGTATGTTATAAGATCAAGATTTTGAATGACTTTCTCTTATACATAATACGTATAACGGTCGATACAAGAACAATTGGTCCTTAGCTCGCAAGGTGTTTGCAAGCAGCTTCGTTTAAAAATGACTTACCAACCTTGAAAAAGTGTTTACAGGGCAAAAGGAATGGAATTTTTAGAAGAATTAGGCATAGCCCGTAATACGATGATCGGGTCAAACGTAAATATTACGGGAATAGCCCCCAGTAGATGATCGGATCAAACGTAAATATTACGGTCATAGCTCGCAGTACGATGATCGAGCCAGATATAATATATAATATAATATATAATAGCTTGTTTACGTTTTCGGTCCAAAATTCTCGAACGTAAATCGTAGGTTAAGGGGTTAAGAGCAACAGCAGTACTGTGTGAGATTCGTACATCATAGAAATCATTTGTATAACTAATTAATAAGCACAAAACTAGTTTTCAAAATAAATATATTAAAGCGAAAGAAAATCGTTCCATTGCATTTTAGCATAACAAAAATGCAATACTCGATCACTAGTTACCATATAAGGATCACTTCGAATCATTACATATAATATACTCATAATGAACTCATAATAGAACACCAGAGACGACACGTATTGCACGATAGAGATTTGGCGACGGAATAAGTTCTGGCTTCGAGTCCGACGCGATTGACGCGAATTGCACTGTGGGAATTTCTTCTCTTTCTTTCTCCTCGGAAATCTCTTCTTTGATATTTGGTACAGTTTATTGCATGTTTTTCTCCAGTATCGCATTTCCCGAACTTCTGCAATGTTAATATTGCATAAAAAGGCGTCATTTTTTATTCTAATAATCATATATCTAATATGTGGTACAATTAATATTTATAACAAATCTTTCCGCGAAAATTGTTTTCTTGGAAGGAGTATTAAAGCGTATAATAGTTCCAAACGGTGACTTCTTTTTATCATATAAAATATCTTTAAAAATTTGAAAATTAAAGTAAAGTTGGACAAATATGCGCAATATGTTAGTATTACGTGAATATATTTTATACTAAACTATTTACAGTTTTTGATACGATTTACAAAAGTAAAAATAGTCTAAATAATGCTAAAAAGGTATGACACTGAAATCTTAAATTCTATCAGATCCTGCTAAGTCGACAAAATTCAGACTTTCTATCGAAATTTCTTCTTTTGACTGATGAATTTCTATAAGTATCATTCTCGCTACTGAATGCGAGCCTGACGATCTAAAAAATTTAATTTTTTATTTATTTTTAACTCTATTGTACTTCTATACCTAAGATAGTTCGTTCGACCATGGAGGAAATTTCCTCTGAAATAACAGAAAATTATCGATTTATTTCTATAAGTATCGATAGTTCGGAATTATCGATGGACAAATGACCGTATTATATTATTGTGTTGGAATTATTTGATGCACGACATCAAATGTTTTTATACACCCTTTATTATTTTTAGAGATTTTAATATACAATGACATGATCTCATACATCCATACTTCTCGAATGTTGGAAAGCGATTCTGTTTCTAAATATTCGCGGTTGTTAACTTCTCGCTTCCAGAAACATCTTCAGTTCGATTGAAGTTGCGCACAGCAATTTTATACCGTCACAATAACATCATAGGTTGGCGGTTAGGGTTTCTAGAAATTAGTAATTTTGTTCCAATTTATTATTAAATAAAAAATTGTTTAAATTCAAATTATCCAAACTAATCGATCATTATAAATAATTATATAATACACTATAAAATATTTCTCCATCCCTAGTACTATTCATTTTTAGTACTATATTTAAGTGTTGAAGACATTGCCAAATGTTAATATAGAGGTTAGAGTAAACATGATATAAAGGCATGTAATAGTTGAATATAATTTATGTTCACAAAATGACAGACGAAAAAACGCAAACACAGGAGTTTAAATTAGATCCAGATTGTGAATTACGATTTGAAGTTGAAACAAAAAATGAAAAAGTTTCGCTAGAGGTATGTATTATATCTTTCGTGTACTTTGTATTATATTATATTATATTGTTTATTTCCATCGTGTATTTAATTTCATCTCCATCTTTTGTAAATATATCATAACATTATATTAATCTTCTTTTTAGTTGAAGAGTGGATTAGCTGAAGTTTTTGGTACAGAATTAGTGAAAGGCAAAAAATATGAATTTACTGCTGGTGCTAAAGTAGCTGTATTTACTTGGCAAGGTTGTACAGTAGAGTTAGTTGGAAAAACTGACGTTAGTTATGTAGCCAAAGAGACCCCAATGGGTCTTTATTTAAATTGTCATGCTGCAATGGAAAGACTCAGAGAAGCTGCAGAGAAAGAAGACACTAGGGGTCCCATAACAATGGTTGTTGGTCCTTGTGATGTAGGAAAATCAACTCTTTGTAGACTTTTATTAAATTATGCAGTTAGGATGGGTCGTAGGCCAATTTTTGTAGACTTGGATGTTGGTCAAGGTCACATAGCAATACCAGGTACTGTTGGAGCACTATTAGTTGAACGTCCATCAAATGTAGTTGATGGTTTCAGTCAGCAGGCACCATTAGTCTTTCACTTTGGACATAAAACTCCACAAGCTAATGTTGCTCTTTATAATCTTCTTGTAACGCGCCTTGCAGAAGTCTGTTCTGATAGACTTCAAGCAAATAAAAAAGCCAGAGTTTCAGGAATAGTAATAAACACATGTGGTTGGGTAAAAGGAGATGGATATAAATTGTTGACACATGCTGCTCAGGCTTTTGAAGTAGATGCGATTCTGGTATTGGATCAAGAAAGATTGTACAATGAACTTGTTAGAGATATGCCAGACTTTGTTAAAGTTGTATTCCTTCCAAAAAGTGGTGGAGTTGTGGAAAGAAGTCAAACTCAAAGGACAGAAGCCAGAGATCAAGGTGTCAGGGAATATTTCTATGGTTCTAGGACACCACTTTATCCACACAGTTTTGAAGTGAAATGGAGTGAGGCTAGATTATACAAAATTGGAGCTCCAGTGCTTCCCGCATCTTGTATGCCTCTTGGAATGAAGGCAGAAGATAATTTAACAAAATTAGTAGCTGTTACACCTGGACCAAATCTTCTTCATCATCTATTATCTGTTTCATTTGCTGATTCACCAGAAGATGATGTAGTGCAAACTAATGTGGCTGGATTTGTCTGCGTGTAAGAATTATTATAAGTAGAATGCTTTAAGTGAAAATAATTTATATGAGTTATATAACTATATAATTTATTTTTGTTTTGTTTATAGAACCAATGTTGATGTTGACAGACAAACATTTACAGTTCTGAGTCCACAGCCAAGACCATTGCCAAATACAGTTTTATTGCTTTCAGATATACAATTTATGGATAGTCATTAACTTTTTATATGAGATATTCAATGAGTTTAATAAATTTTCTATTAAAAAGTGCTTTCTGTGTTTCTTTTTTAATACAGTAGGAATTGATTTTTAAATGATTATAATAAGATATAATAAAATTCCTAGTTGTATAATGTAGGTAAATAAACATTTCGTAAAATTCATTATACAGGGTGGTTCAGCTAAATGGAACCTAAATATCTATCCCATTAGTGCACAGTCCTCTTAGAGTAGTAAGAAACCTGAAAAATATGTATTCAGATAAAACTAACAATGAGATAGCAAGAACTGTGAAATCTCTAATGAGTTGGCTGTATGTGCATTAGACGCTTTAGGTTGATGGTGAAACAAACTCAAAAAGATTTGAATGCATGGCCCTTTATTTTCGAAAAATCAATAAGCTTTTTTTATTCTACTTTATAAATGACTTTAATAAAAATATTAAGTTTTTTTAATGTTAAATTTTTACAATTTATGTTGATAAATTTTTTATTATTTTTATTTGTTATAGTATCCCTGCATATTCTTACAATTTTACAAGTGGAAATTACAATAAAAACATTAAAAACATAAGAAATTGCTGTACCAAGAACATAACTTTTTGAAGATAGAGAGCCATGCGATCCTTTTGGGACTGTTTTATCATTAATCTAAAGCATTGAATACACATGCAGTCAACACACCAATTGTCGATTTGTCAGTTTTTGTTACGTCTTGTAAGTTCGATAGATCGATTATTCAAGATGATGTAGTAGTATTTCAAACTTCGAGTAGTTTTGTAACAATTTTTGCTATTTTATAGAACAAAACAGACTATATAATCAAATTATAATTCAAATTAATTCTTTAATGATTAAAACCGAAGAGAAATGGAAATCATCCGATCTAATATACCAGATATTTCTCACTTTGAGAAGAAATTTCGCGAAATAATTTATGAACACCAACAAAATACAGTAAACGCCATTTTTATACTCTTTTATACAAAATTTATATCAGATATATTTTTAAATCAAAAGAAAAAAAGTCAATATGTAAAAGAAGTTAAAATAAGATTTGTTGCAATGAATATTTAATAACATTTTTTCAGAAGGAATTGAGTAATTTAGAAAAAGAATGTTTATTGTTACGCGAAGAACTTTGTTCGAAAGATCATCTATTGCAAAATGAACAAAAAATATCGAATGAATTAAAAGTTCGTTTAAAATTGGCATCAGAAACGATTGTTCGATTGGAGGAGGAAAACATGCATAATAAAATTGATTATTCGAATTTGTCAATGAATTATGAAACCTTGCTTAAAGAGAGTGATGTTTTAACAAAAGAAGCTGTATCCTGCCAAACAGAAGCCGCGAAAGTGAAATTAAAAATCACGAGTTTGGAAAATATATTACGGCGGGAAATTTGACAAAAGGAGAAACTAGAGCAAGCATTAATAGAACTAAAGAATGATTATCAGAAAATCACAGCTAATATTGATATGTAAATTTCTATAAAAGTTTTATTGCACTATTATTCTAGAAATCATTCTTAGAAAATCATTATTATTTATATTTTAAATACTTTTTTTTTTAAATACTTATTTTTTATAAAAGGAATCGTAGTTTGATAGGAAAAGGTGTGAAATGGGTTTAGCATTTGCTTTACTCTTATCAATTATCTCTACATCCTCTTAAAGATTAAGTTATCTCCTTGAAGTTTTGTAAGAGTTATTTACGATACAATATCTTATTTGTTTAAAATATTATATAATTTACAAGTAATTTTAGAGATATTTAAAGTTCTTTACTTATATTAAATAGTAAAAAATATCATTAAGATTATAATAATATATCATCAATATATAGATATTTATTTGTATGAAATGAATATTATTTATAAAAACTTTATATGTATCACTCATTTATTAATTACGATATCAGTTTGAAAATAATCTTTGTTTATTTAAATTAGAAATATTGCCAAGATCGCAAAAGAACAGCAATATTTATTAGAAAGTAGCAAAGCTGCAATTCAATTGAACAGACGATTGCAAACTTTTGGTCTCTGTTCTCATGCAATGAATAAAAGAAACAAAGCAAATATAAGAGAATTACAACATAAACTAACTGCTCTTTCTGTTAACGAATTCAATAAATTATCCAATAATAGTATATTATTACATCCAGAAATGGAAAATTTATGTTTCAAGGTATATAGATTATATTATTCTTTTGCGTTATTAGTATCATAAAAAGTTACATAATACTAAGAATGTTTAACAATATTATGTATTGTATTTGTGTTATTAATCTATATTTTTCAGCTGAAAGAAATGTTAACAAACTTCGAAACAAAAATGCAAGATCCTGTACCATTTGAAGAAAAATTGGACAGAATCTTCAACGAGCTGTCCACAAATTTGATATAAATATAACAATAATGAAAACAATTCTAATGAATGAAGTTAATCAAGTCGATGATTACCAACATTTATTTCATTTCAGTTTCTCAATACATCTGATAAGTAATAGGTTTATTTCGACTTGATAAAATATTTCAAAATAAAATTACATTGCTTATCGTTATAAAACATGTTAAAAAATTACTAATAATTTTGTATATACAACACCATCCTTGCATTGAAGCAGTTTGAGATTGTAAGGAAAAAATTAGCCGTTAGTTCGTTGCCATTTTCAATTTGTTCCATTTTAAAAACTAAAACTGGAAGCTTTCCAGCGACCTCTCTATTACAGTGGTTGACCATGAAAGAAAAGTTTCTTAAAACAAAAAGAGAAAAATATTGTTCGTATGCGACGCATAGTTTCTTTTTTCTTTAAATAGCACTACGTTTATATATACTAGATTTAAAAAAAAGTCACCGTCGACGCTGAGTCGTAATTATATAAATAATATCAATAACAGTATAAACGGAATCGTGTAACATTATTATTATCATCATTATTATCATTATTCGCAACTAATCGATAACATTTGACAATTAAAAAATTGATCGTGTCGCGATATCAAAGGAAAGGCGGGTTATAACAATAAAAATAGACGAATAGGATTAATATAAAATGTATTATAATAATCGTATATTTTAAGTATATAAGTGGAAACAGATTGGAATCCCTTTTTTCTCGTTCTTAGGAAACAAGAAACAAAAAAAAAAGAGAACCCTCTGTTTCTTTGGAAAAAGAAAACTATTACAACAAGCGTTTCAAACGAAGACGAAATCCGTGATCCATCTTTTTTGTATTACTTCTTTTATCCATTTTTTTCTTGTTTTCCTTTTTATTATTTCTTTAACAACAGAGAAAAAGGGAGGAATAAAAAGAGTTTAAATCAAAAATATTGAAAAAGCCTTCTCGTCTTATTTTCTTTCTTTTTCGAGTTCTGAATTTGCGCTAATTATTGAATTAATAAAATGAGGAATTCTTCTTCGATCCGGTGAAAAAGCTAACTTGACGATGTGTATATAGATATATATGCATGTATATATATATCTATATAAATATTTATATTTATATATAAAAAATGACCGCCCATTGTTCACCTATTCGCATCTCCCTTCTTTTTTGTCTTGCTTTTACAATGTCTTATAAAGAAATAGCTTCGAAATGCTTTTCAAAAAAAGAAGAGATTTCTCATGCGTTGGCCGGAGAGAAATTTCTTCCTTTTATTTTCTCTTTCTTGTTTACTTCCTTTTGTTTCTCTTTTTTTCACTCATTTAAATAAAGCGAATGCAAAAAATATGTGTTAAAAAATCGTACCCCTTGATTAATTAAAACGTGGAGGAGAAACTTCGTATGCATAGCATTTGAACATAAAAATATAAAAACATCTTATATTTTTCATATTTATCTGCATTCATTTAACATAGCCGAATTTTAATACAATAGAAGCAAAATTGCTGAATATCGAACGGTCGTTTAAACGAGAACAGAGATTTTCAAAATATACAGTAGCTCATAAAAATATTCAGATATTTACAAAAACCTTTTATGGATATATTATGTGTTATAGGAAACATCTTGAAATTTTATTAGTACTGTAATGAAACCTAAATAGCACGATTATATTGATAAAGAAAAAATTTGCAAATGTACATAGAAGCTATAAGATGGTAGGAGCATATATTTTATAGAGGTCACAAAAGTATTTAAACAGTCAATTATGCATTATATTAATAATTCTCTATGTTCAGAGAGATCGTCTTTATCATTTACTTACGTTTAAGATGACTATTCATGCTGTGTACTAATTTTTCACTAACTGTATATTTGCAATAAATATCTTGAAATTTCTATATACACTTTCGAATCGATTTCAAATTTTATCATAATAATCACGATAATCGTGTCTCATTACAGTGGAAACAAAATTTCAAAAAGTTTCGTACATTACACGTAATATATTCACAAAATAGTTCTGCGGTAATTATTAGAATACTTTCATGAGCCACTATAAGTTAACGCGTTAAAAACAAATTAACGATTTATTATTGTTTCTACGGGTGGCCAACTTCCAGCTTATCGTCGTTATTATCCTCATTTATAGCAAAGCTTACAACGTATGTAAATGAATCGCACGATAAACGAAAAGCAGAATTGCACGTTATTTACGACGCGCAATTCTAAAAATTGATTTATTTTCTAGATTGCTCATTGACTGGTCGAGAAGTTAAGATTATCCTTCTTCGACAGCATATCAATTTTACACGGCGTAAGCATTCTAAAGACTGCTCGATCAATTGCACTCCTAATATTTCGTTATGAAACGTGACAAGTAGAAACGATGTGACTTACGAGGTGGTATTCGAGCGTCGTTAAAAAATTATCAAAAATTATCACAATTCGCGATTCGTTTCCTTCGGGAAATTCTCTTTTGAACGTGCCTTTTTTCTTCTTCTTCTCCTTTTTTGTTTCTTTTTTCTTTTTTTTTTACTTTTTTTGTTCTTTTAATTTCTTTTCGGAAAGGATGAGGGGAAAGGCAGTTTCTCCTCCAGGATAAAAAGAGCTCCTATGAGTAATCAGTAAAAAAGAGAGACCGGCAGCGACGGAGGGAAACGAAGGTGGCCGTCAAGGAGTAAAATCACAGAAGTACTCGCGACGTGCAGCGAGCGAAGGAGACCGAAGGTAAAGAGTAGTTGGTGACGGTCGAGGATATGCCGGCTGATGGGTCAGAGTATAGTGCATCGTGCAAGCCAACTTGGTGGCTTCCTTTGTGGCTCGGATGCTTTCAATTGATGTCCTCCTCCTTTCGGTGGATTTGATGCCTCCTGTGTTCAAAATAATTCCATTGTTAGATATTAATTTCATATAATATACCGCTTATTTAAGTAAAAGTAGACTGTGGATGTTTATGTGGATTTTTAATCATTTAAAATTAAGATAAAACTTTATTAGGGAATTGTTTTAGCTGCTAAATATTATAGAATACTATGATTTGGATATTTTATATATTTTTGCATATTATGAGACCTGTGTATTCTTGCATCTTCAAATGCATACAAATCCACAGTCTAAGTATTAATAACAAATAATTTGAAACACCAAAAATAAAATTTGTACTTGTCAATATTGATTATGAAGAATTATGAAGGATATTAAAAGTGTGTCATATGTTATTATAAAATATTCATTCATATATTTTTATATGGCTTTCTATGAGAGTAAAAGAATATAAGTTGGTAGATATAAAAGCAATAATAAGAAATGAAATTTATAAAACAGTTATTGTGTTAACATGTTCACATAAGCTCTTAATATGCATGCTATTACATAACAAAAGCATAGTTTGCTAAAAAGAACACACTCCATCATAGACAAGAGTGAAATATGCATACATATATAGTATAACATATTATTAGTGGCATTGAATCAGAAGAATCTGAATAAATCTTTTATAGTAAATAATATTTTGACAATAAGGAAAGAATTATTTTTTAACTTTCTGATACAATGTACTAAGTGTTAGTATTAAATGTAGATAAATTACAAATAGTCGTGCAAAATATGTAATGTGTACAGAGAGGAAGAGTTACCTTCTGCCGAGACAGACCCGCACCAAACACAGAGAAACAGACACAGGAAACAAAGAAATGGTGGTTAATCAGTGTATACCTATTTTCTAGAATATATCTGTGAAAGCCACTAAACTATATCTAAACAAGAGTCAGTTTTAATCTCTGGAAATGATAAAATTGAGTTCTAGAATTACCATTGAAAGAATTACATATATATATGTATATAATTCATGTTTCAGTATATAATTATAACAATAAAGATTCTTACAATTTTTTTAAACATAGGATTAAAATATACTGATATATTAAACTTTTTATTCGATTCAAATTTAGATGTGACACACTTAAACAGTTTCCTTTAGGAAGTTCAGTCAATTTTTCCAATTCTATATTTTTTACTATTAACTAATTATACTTATAATAGTAAAGAATTATTAATCAATATCTTTTTTCCTTTTATCGCTCTACAGCTACAGAAGAAGACAAAAGAAGAAAGCAGAAGCATATTGAAAAAAGATATTTACCAGTTTCTTTTCCATTTTAGCCTTGATATCTCGTGCAAGGGTATAAAATGCCTCTTCAACATTAATGCTAGATTTAGCAGAGGTTTCCATAAATTTTATTCCATATTCAACAGCAAGTTGTTCCCCTCGTTCCTTTGAAACTTGCCGTTTTTCTGTGAGCTCACACTTATTGCCCAATAACATCTTTTCAACATCCGCAGAGGCATTTTCTTCTATGTTCCTAATCCAGTTCTTTATGTTCTCAAAACTTTTCTCGTTGGTTACATCATAAACTAGCATTATACCCATTGCACCACGATAATATGCTGTGGTTATTGTACGAAACCTTTCTTGGCCTGCTGTATCCCTTTAAAGACATATAAAACATCTTTATTCCAATAAATATTAGGAAAATTATATAGAGTAAAGCATTAAATTTGTGACATTCTCATTAAAATTATATATTATATTATATATATATTATATATTATATATTATATATTACTACATTTTAATAGTTATATTATGAAATATTTTAGTCTTAAGAATCTGATTTAATTACTTAGTACTTACCATATTTGTAATTTTATTTTCTTGCCATCTAATTCTATGGTTCTTATTTTAAAATCAATTCCTGGAAGCATGAAATAAATAAGTAACATAAATCAATGGCCAAAAGAATTTATTGAATTAATAAACAAATTAAATAATATCATAATTGTTAAAAATACACTTAATATTTTGCACACAATAAATATTAGAAATTTGTGCCTTTAAGAATTAGATTGGATTTCAAATTTATTTCAAGTATATTTCAATAAATGTAAAAACTATAGTTTTTCTATAGTATAATTCTGAAATATCTATATATATTCTCTAAAAACATTCTTTTTTAATTTCATTATAGATTGATTCAAATCAAAGTTAAAACAATCACAAAGTATTATGCATTACATTTACAAATAAAGGAATCTATGTTGTGCTATGAATGTTTAAACATGCATGAATATGCATTTAAATCAACATAAATTTATTATTCTGCATGACTATACAAAGCTATTCTATAGGGTGTTTCACACAATTGTATAGAATTATATCTCTAAAATGATTAGGTATAAAAAAAGTTCCAAAAGATAAAATTAAATGAATCTTATATTTCTAAATATATATTTTTTGATATGTTAAATAAATATTAATATTACATACTTTGTTTATATGAATTCATTCTATTAATATTAATTTTTTCATATTAAGAAGAAAATAAGAATTGATATTTACTTTAATCTTTAAGTGCTAAATATACTTTGTCCAAGTAAACATATTAAGGTGGCCTTAATAATTGGTTGATCTGGTTTATGCACTTGACATAATTTTACTTACAGTTTTATGACTGACAATTACCATTTATAAAAAAAATATATAATCAAATTTTTCTCATCTTTTTAATATTAAATAATATTAAAATATAACGTATTTTTTAAATTTTTACTTTTCTTCAAGCCACGTGTTTGGATAACAAATAATATCCACATAAATGTAAAAAAAACATAATACAATATAAAATATATACCCATTAGGTAATGTGATATTTTCAATAGATCTTATTTCATGTAACAATATCTGTTTTCATTTACTTGAATACATAATGGGATTAAAAATTTGATTGACATAGAAACGTATTAAATTTGCTGCACATTTTGTTATTATTATAACAAAATATATTCCTAATAATTCATTACTTAAATCTTTTCTTCTAAATCATTGGTATGTGATATAAAGTAAATAATCACACAAATATAAATATACGTATTAAAAATATGTGTACTTTATAGAACATCAATTATAATAAATAATTTAAGGAACAATAAAAGCTGAAGAAATTAATATTCAGATTTTGATTATTTGAAAATAAACATTAATAAATAAGAAATAAACACAGCAAAGATATCTTAGATAAATCAGTCACTATTGTGTATGTATATAAATAAACATATAGATAAGAATGTTTATGAAGTTGCACAAATATTTCGTAAAACATATAAATAGCTAAATAGATATATATAGAAATATAAATATTACATATACATATATGTATGAAACTTTAAAAGGTAAACAACCAAATAAACAAATAAAAATCCTTCTATAAATAAATCTCAATAAACAAAAGGAAGCAATCTCTAAATTAAGAACTCAGGATATAGAGATCACAAAATAAAAATACACAGCTGCATTTAATAAAGAAAATTCTTTCTACAAATGTAATAACTGTATTTAAATAATCATTGCATAAGCAGCGGTCACCTAAATTAATCTTCTAGAAGAATATATCCTTAAAAAGAAACAAATATACAACTAAATTTACATTTGTAAGATAATAAATATTATTGAGAGAAATATTCTCTTGATAATTAATCTTTCAATTGTATATGAAGATTTGATGAGTAATTCATTGATATTCATTGAAAAAATATATGCTACTACTTGAAAATCTGTAAACAAAAGTAGATGAATAAAAGTAAGAAAGGAAAATGCTGTTGGGAAAAAGAAAAGAAAAAAGGATATACTTACCAATGGTCGAGATGAAGGTCGTGTTGAAAGCATCCTCGGAGAACCTGAAGAGGACGCACGTCTTGCCGACCCCTGAGTCACCAATCAGCAACAACTTGAACAAATAATCATACGTCTTCGCCATACCCTTTGTTCCTCAGTCACACTCTTTATTTCACGTGATCTCTTCTCGCACTTCTTTAATATTCCCCTGTTTTATTCTTTCAGCCCCCTTTTTAACACGATCTTCTCTCGCGTAATCGTGATCCTTGGAATTCCAATGACGCACCCTTTAAACTTAAAAGCGAGCACACTCGGTTAGAATCTGTCTCCCTACTATCGCGACAATATTGAGTTCAGAAAAGGTCTAAAGGTGAGACTATCGGCGGAATCTGTTCGGAAACGACGGAGCTCGTGTGATAGATCACGCAAAAACATCTGTCAGAAAAAGCGATGACAGCCATCGGTAAGTACAACTTTTTCTCTGGTGTTGTGGCCAGCCTTCTGACCGCACCACAGGTGATGCGCGCGTGTGTATACGCATACGCAACACGTGTGTCGGGAACAAACTGGATTTTCATGCGAGATTACGTTATGGCGAGTTTATATGAAGACTATTAGAATAGTGGGCATTCGAATCTCAGTTTCGAAATGATTTAATATTTTTCAAGACTATCAAAATTCGAATCAATTCGGATAACATTCGATGCCTTGAAACCTAAAATTTTTGAAAAACTTGGAAATCTTGAAAGTTTTTAAATCTTGAAAGCTTATGTAGTGACGTAACACTGTAAAGTAATACAATTGGAAATGCCACTATTAAGAACGAAAAGCTTCTGAAGTTTTGAAGTTAGGATTTGAAAGAATTGAATATTTGTTGCTCTCTATGTTTCGAATTTTCATTACATTGTAATGAATTTGTATTTTTTAAATCAATGAGATTATGAGATAAGGTAAATTATTTTTGACACATTTCTGAAGCCATAATTTTTTTCATAGAAGTTTTTATGTTATATAGACTATCTTTCTAATGTACCTTTTTCATGGATATAGGAATATCTTTCAAATACAAATTCACTAATTACGAAACCTAAATAAAAACCTAACCAACAGATAATAAATTGAAAATCAGATTATCTTTTAGAAACTAAGTGCTACAGTACGTGATATAATTTTATTAATTACGATAAGATGACCGCAGCTAGTACTAAAAAACGTAGAGTTTCCAAAAAGAACAAAATAGCATGGCGTAAATATGTAGACATGAAAGATGTTGATAAATTCTTGGAGGATTCTCGGCTAGAAGAGAGGTTAGGTTCTTTTGCTTCTCGTGATAATTCAGAATTATTCGTTATTTCTACAACAACTCCAGTATTGTCAAAGAAACAACGTAGAGAATTATTGAAATCGAAGGAGCCAAGGTGCTTTAGTATTTTAAAACCTCATACAGCTGTCCCAGACCCAATATCGAAAAGAAATCGTGTAAGGACAAGGGAAGAAAGAAGAAATTCTCGATTTAGAACTAAAGAAGAAAGAAAAAAAACACAGATCTTGAAAAGGGAAGCTATTAAAAGGTCACAAGAACCAGAACAAAACGCAAAGTGTGAAACAAAATGATAATACATATCTTATAATCTTCCGTTCCTGTATTTTAACCGAGGATATAAATGTTTCATAAATGTACAAAAAAGTAACGTTTTGGAAACAGTAATAGAAAAGGAAACAACATGTAATTGAAAAAGGATATTTTTATTACACAAAGTATTATTGTTAATGATATTTTGATTGCTTAACTAAAATTATATTTTTTTATAAGTAGTCCAGAAAGTTTGAATACTTGTACATGTGTGTACAAAATTCTTACTGTATTACACATTACAATATTTTTAACAAATATAATTTTTTAAACCTGTCATTTAGTATTTGTATATATTCTATATTTTACATATATGTTAACATTTCAGTAAAAACTTCTATTAATTTTCTCGAAGTATAAGAAAATGTTTAAATAAATGAGAGAAATTCCTTATTAACAATTGTGTAATTCATTTACATATATAAAAATATTGTAAGAACTATATAATGCAAACCTAAATAAATGTCAATAATTTAATAAAATTTTCTAAATAAAATTTGTAGAAAGCTTAAGATATTTGCTTATTATTAATAGTTACATTACGTGATTTAAGAAACAAAGAAATATTTAAAATTAAAACTATCTATGTGCTAAGTATTTGTAATTTTGCGAAGTTAAATATACATATATATATATATATATATATATATATATATATAGATTGAATGTTTTTGTCACGTGGTTTCTTAATACTGAGTTATCTGCCAAAACGTCGTATTGAAGTTCGTTGATATTGGAAATGTTTACGTGCTTTTTTGCTCTGGTTACAATGTTCTATCATAATTCGAGAAAGAAGAATTTTTAATAAAATAATGGCATTTGTGTCTGTCTTTAAAGTGCAAGACTTTTGTAAGACGATAATTAATGTGTGTAATATAATAATTCCTGTGACTCTTTTCATACTAATTGCGTTTATTTTGATCGTATTTAAAAGGTAAGTGATTTAAATACTTATATTTTATTACTAGTAAATTATATGTTTAATTTTAATCATTTATTTTTTACGTCTTTTGATTATTGTTATTTTGGTATCAGGTTATCTTATTATTACAGTATCTCTAGTTTTATGTAATTTTGTGTTAAATTATTGTAAAAATATCATTCTACGTTCTTAAAGTTGTAATTTTTTATTATAGAAGTGAACATAAGAAATACTATTTGTGTTTGTATAAAGATTTTATACAATTATATAAATGATAAATTGTATATTTAACAATTTTTGTTATTTATATTATTATATGTAATTGAACATAATGGACAACAAGTTAGTGTATGGCGATTGGTAATAATATGCATACATTTGTGCATTTACAAGTATATACATAATTTTGTATGATGAGCAACCTGTTACGAATTAGATAAAAAATGTAAGATTACATTGGATAATTATAATAATATTATTAGTTACAAAAATGTTGTTAAGTTAAGTTTATCGATTATGTAATATAATGCAGAATTTAAGATTTATTGGCATCGTATAATGATTAATGAAATTGTAGGGCTTATTTGGAAGAGGAACTACATCAATTTCTGATTTTTTACATTATTAACTAACTTGTACATTCCATTACCTTCTAGATGATTTTAAATTTTCACAGCTTTTTCAAGAAAAATGTGTTTTTTATTATTTTTGATTATATTTTTTATATTTCTTTGATTGTATCATTTCTTTCAATATATACATGCTAGTATGCGCTCTACTTTGGATATTTTATATAGTATATTCTGCAATGTTTTACATCTTTAAACATTTCATAAATGCATAAACATCCACAATCTAGTTATTAGTTACATTGTACAATTACTCATTTACCTAAATCGTTAACTAAACAGTTTATAATCTTTGGTACAGTTTTGACGCAAATAGAAATTGTGAAAGAATTATTAAGTTCTTTTTTGAATGTAATGGACTGTACAGATTTAGTGGTAGATTTACTATCATTGTCACAGCGTCAAAAGCTGAAATCCTTCCACATTTTATTAATTCTTTTGTTAATAAAAAATAAGGAATATAATAAGCGACAAGTTTACGAGACATTACAGAATTAATTTAAATTATTAAATTATTAGATTAAAGAATATAATAATTGCCTGATTTATCTACGAATTTCAGTTTCATTTGGATACTTATCGTGTGTTGTCTCTATATAACCAGTGTCTTTTATGGGCTCGTTATATTAGAGTATGTCGGCGTGGCACTCGTGAATTTAAATGCAATAAGCGATAGTTTTAATCCAACCTATGAAATCAAGGATCCGTGCAGCGTTTGCAGTAATAATAGCTGCAAGAGACATAAATTGTTGCCACATTCGACGAAAGTGAAAATACCGAAGGATCTTGACCATGCATTAGAACAAGTAATTAATCTTTGCAATTCAATGCTTCGTAAAGTTTCTTAATTTTTTAATTTTCCTTTTATTTCTGCAATCCTTATAATAATGAAATTCATCCTTATAATAATGAAATTTGCGGCAATTTTGTTTTCTTATCTTTTGCTGTAATGAAATTTAATTGGGTTTCTGTAACTGCACTTCCATTTTACCTTAAAACTTTTCGGCAAAAATTAACAAATAAAGTTCCTATTTAATTACTGTCACGCTTCGTATATATATATCAAACGAAAAAAAGAACAGATATAAAATTTGTTTCCACAGCTTCTGGAAGATTTATTGCAGAAATATGTTTGCGCATGGTACTCGGATTTTTCGACGAACGAAGCGTTCGTACAACAGCTTCGTTTGGCCACAGCTACTGCAACGAAAGATATCGCAGTTCGGTTGCTTCGCACAGACGTGTCCAATGTCGTGTTTTACCATTTAATACCTCTAATATTGCAACATGCTCAAGATTGGAAAACATTACGCACAAAGATAAAGGATTTGTCGGATACATCTTGTTTCGGGAATCAACTGATCGACCATTTTGGTCGTGAGATACATCCAGCGAGTTACTCGCGTAAGGCAGAGCTGAATTATCTGAGAGGAATTGTAACAGCGTTTATACCGTATTTATTACCTACCATCCATGTGTCTACTAACAACAAGGTAAGTTCTTATAGAACGTTTATGAGATCGAACTAATGATTATTAAGAGAAGACCATTGTGAATTTCTCTTTCATAAATTGTTTATGATATACCCTAAACGAAATTTCACTTGCGAATTCCTTCAAAGCAAATTTTTATTCCTCCTGTGAAAACTTTTAAATGTTTGACTAAAAACTGATTGTACAATATAGTAAAGATTACAATCAGCATCGCAGAATTTTTTACGTTTTTTGAAAGTTTGGGACAGTAAAAAAATTAGGCGTGGACATAAACGACTAAGGGTCGGTGTAAAAATATATTTGTCCATATGCGGGTTAAGAGAATATTTCTTATCAAATCGCTCGTCATTATTTAATAAATATTTAATATTCTTTAAGAACTACTTTATTGATGTATACACATATAAATTGTTACTCTACTCGCTACTCTATGGATTCTCAGAAACTACGCTGATCAACTTCATAATTTAAAATACATAAAATTTGTATTTTATTCACCTTGGAATTCAATTGTTTATGCTACCTACTCATAAATTATAAGACGATACATTTATGAAAATAGCATTTCTTTTCTGAAAATTCTTATACTAATTCTATGCCTTGATAATGTGAAGTTAATAACTTTATATAAAAATGGAGTTGATCATTTGGAATCAATTACAAATAATGCGTGTGTTTATTACGAACACTGATCAAGTGGCACACATTGTGAACTGTTTGTGTCTCTAACAGTGCCCTTTACACATCTGCAGCCGCTAGTGGCTCTATTGCATACCTGAAAAGAATTTATTATCAGAAAACAAATATTATGATGCAGTGTATTGATATCATATTAATAATTAATAATTAATAAATAACACTCACGATTCGAGGGCAAAACTTGCGATTTGGTTGTGGATTACTGCAGGTTGGCTCGCATAGTGTTCCACATACGTGTTCTTGTTGATTTTCTGGACATTCTGATTCGGCAGTTGAGTCTTGGATTGAATCTAATTTCGGGTATTTACAAATAACATAGACGAAGATGAAAAAAATATAATTTTGACCCTCCCACAGAATTCGTAAAATTACATTAGTAATTAATAGATATTTGAGAATATGAGGGAGTTTCAGTCCGAATGATATACAGAGTGTCTCAACTAAATGAGATCATCTAAATATCTACCTTATTTGTGTTTATATGTTTATATGAATGATATGAGAACTTCTGAGAACAAAGTTGAGCTATTTCAAGAGGCACGTGTAACGATGGAAAGAATTTTTTCTCAAGGTTACATTTTCAAGAGATTTCAAGGCCATCGGTATATTTTTTATTCTCTATACAAAAGTATTAAGATATTTATGTCGGCAGATATATAGAATTCTATTCAAAAACATATCGGTGACATTGAAATCTCCTGAAAAAATGATTTTGAGAAAACATTCTTTTGAGAAGAAAAGGGGTGATTCTACGCGAAAAAAGAAGTCGAAAATATAGAATACAAATTTTTTTTTTTTTAATTTTTCCATCGAGACAACGATCTACAGTGAGATCCGTTATAACGTACCGCAGGCGTACCGAGCGAAAATTCAAAGTCGATTTTCTCGAAAACAAAGCCTCAAACGAAAAATGTTTATTGTACATTTTCGACTTATTTTTTCGCGTAGAATCACCCCCTCTCAGCTTGTACCACCAGTTACCAACCACCCTGTATATTTTTCCCTTATTTTTTCTCGTAGAACCACTCTATACTAAAATTGCTCTGTGCCACCAATTACGGATCACCTTGTACAATAAAATCTTCAGTCAAAAAAATACTCGCCTCTCTTTACGAATATGTAAACACTTTATACTACATAAAGGATATTAATTAGTTACAATAGCAAAGAATATACGAAACGTAATTGCTTAGATAAAAAAGCAATATGTCAAGTCGTGTCTAACTATATTTGGTATATATGTTCTTAAATTATTTAAATATTTTTTTTAACACCATAGATATTCCAAGGCGAGGATATATTCAAAATTTGAAATTATTACAACATTAATTCTTTAGTTTTCTAATATTCCTTTGTTCTGTCCTATTATACAGGGTGGTTGGTAATTGGTGGTGCAAGCGGAAAGGGGGTGATTCTACGCGAAAAAAGAGGTCGAAAATATAGAATAAACATTTTTTTTAATTTTTCCATCGAGACAACGATCTACAGTGAGATCCGTTATAACGTACCGCAGGCGTACCGAGCGAAAATTCAAAGTCGATTTTCTCGAAAACAAAGCCTCAAACGAAAAATGTTTATTGTACATTTTCGACTTATTTTTTCGCGTAGAATCACCCCCTCTCAGCTTGTACCACCAGTTACCAACCACCCTGTATATTTTTCCCTTATTTTTTCTCGTAGAACCACTCTATACTAAAATTGCTCTGTGCCACCAATTACGGATCACCTTGTACAATAAAATCTTCAGTCAAAAAAATACTCGCCTCTCTTTACGAATATGTAAACACTTTATACTACATAAAGGATATTAATTAGTTACAATAGCAAAGAATATACGAAACGTAATTGCTTAGATAAAAAAGCAATATGTCAAGTCGTGTCTAACTATATTTGGTATATATGTTCTTAAATTATTTAAATATTTTTTTTAACACCATAGATATTCCAAGGCGAGGATATATTCAAAATTTGAAATTATTACAACATTAATTCTTTAGTTTTCTAATATTCCTTTGTTCTGTCCTATTATACAGGGTGGTTGGGTGAATTTTCGTAATTATAAAAATACCCATAGCCCGATGGCTTCTCTGGATTTAATTTACACTGTACTTACACTTGTACCTATTCTTCTATTTATACTTACTTAAATATATTTTTATTACACATTCATCCACGCGTCCCTCTATCAGATAATCTCGACAAAATGTTCGCACTGCAACGATACGCGTTTTGTATAATTTAATTGAATTAATAACAGTCCGCAGTTTGCTAATTACGATATTCTAATATTTTCATTTATATACAGGGTGGTTGGTAATTGACGGTGCAAGCGGAAAGGGGTTGATTCTACGCGAAAAAAGAGGTCGAAAATATAGAATAAACATTTTTTTTAATTTTTCCATCGAGACAACGATCTACAGTGAGACCCGTTATAACGAGACGCGATAAAGTGCGCGCGTACCGAACGAAAATTCAAAGTCGATTTTCTCGAAAACAAAGCCTCGAAGGAAAAATTTGTATTCTATGTTTTCGACTTCTTTTTTCGCGTAGAATCACCCCCCTTTCCGTTTGTACCACCAGTTACCAACCACCCTGTATATTTCTTCGTTGAAAATCATTATACACACTACTTGTAATATTCATTTCATGTCAAAATATCGAGAGGAATATATGTTTTGGATTGCCTCGAGGAAAATGAAAATAAAAAAGAAAGGGAAAAGTTGAAGATGATCCAATTTCCATGCAAGGATAAATCAAAGTATATCAAATACTTACAAATACCAAGAATCATGACAACAAGCAGAGAAACTACTAGGCATCGAGACATAGTAACTTCTGATAAGAATATTTGCTTTACACTTATTGAACTCTTCCTCGACTTTGAAAAGTTGACACAGTTATCCTCGATTTTTATACTGCAGTTTCTCTCATAGTACACGTATATTTGGTCATACGTGTCTTTCCCTTGGAGATAACACGCGCGCATAAATAACAAGTTTTGATAAACTATTTGACAGTTGGTAGTTATTTATGTAAGGTTTTATCAAACCATTATTTATATATTTATTATAAGATTAGCCATGTCAATGTTATCTTATCATACAGGTATGCCAATTTCCCTGTTCATTAAACATGGAGATAACGACTGTTGTTCTTTTACAAGGTGATACACATATTGAGCCGGCTTTCTCATTTTTACGAGTGTGTGTGTGTGTGTGTGTGTTTGGATGAAGGATATCTTTCTGCACTTGCGGCCTAGAACTTCTATAACTCTTCAAATACACACAGAGAACAGAAGCGCCTTTTAGTCTAGAATATCCCTTATCTGAAGCGATACGGAAGACACGGCTAGCACTGAGCCATGAGAACATTCGATGAGCAATGTTTGCCAAACATTTTGAGGAAATTAATTCTTTCCCATGTCAAAATTTTCACGGTACAGGTATAAGCAACCGGAGGAATCATGAGAACATCACGAAGGGTCATCGTGTGACTGCGTGCCACGTTCTTTAATTAAGAAGCAATATAGTAAGATGCAGTAAGAAGCGAGCTAAAGTTTCCTTTCGACTCGATCATCAATCCTGCGGAATTTGTGAGTTGATTTCCAGTTATAGAAGAACTGGTAAGGTAAACACGTGCAGAATTGGAGATTGGAGAGCAAAGGAATACAGAAGCAAAGAAGTAAAGATGAGCAAACGGGTGTAGCGAGGAAGGAAAGAGGCGGAGGAAAGAAGAGAGCAATAGAGATAACAGAAAAGCGAGAGCGAGATCAGAAGAAGAAAGGAGAATAGTACGAGGTGAATACAATAGTAAGGTTAGAAAGAACAAAGAGCACTGAAGTGGCGCGAAGGTAGGTAGGTAGGTGGCAGGAGGTAAGTAAACCGTTGAGATTCTTGGACAGTAAGGAGGAGAGAAAAAAGGAGAGATCAAGAAAAGGGGAAGTGAAAGGAGAGATGAATCGGTGAGAGATAGAAAACTTGGCGGAATAGATCAAAGGGCTAGAAGAGGAGACAAGGGAGGAGAGAAGGAGATAGATGGAGGAATGGAGGGAAGAGATGATGGAAGACAGAAGAATATGGAAAGAGGAAACGAATAAATGGGGAGAGGAATAGAAAAAGGAAACGCTGAAGTGGGCCAAAGGGAGAAAGAAGGGAGTTGGAATGGAAAAAGTAGAAAAGGAAGAGGGAATCAAGGAAAAAGACCGTGGTAATAAAAGGAGTAAGACAAATAGAGAGAAAGAATGAAACAAAGGTGAAATAATTTGCGAAGAAAGAAATGGTGGTAGTAAGAGCGAGAAAGACAAAATCAAGAGGAGACGATGATATGACGCAGTAGAATTAGGAAGTTGGTGAGACAAAAGAATGCACAAGTCGGCCTAACTTCTGTTTTTGGTTTCTCATTGCCAATGCGTCAAAACTGAATAATCGAAACCCTAAGATAACATATTACTACGTCCATTTATCCACGACACATACAATTGTAATCTGTAACTATCTTTTGTCTAGAAGCTAGTTGTACAATATAGCAAAGACTTTAATAAGTAACCCAACATTTCTCTACATGTTTTCAACGCCTAGAACAGTAAAGAAATTAGGTGTGCACATAAAGATTCAGCCTTTCTAGGATCGGTACGAAAATACACTGGTGTGTTTAAAGGAACGCTGGATTTTCGCCAAAAAATTGATGATATTTAAACTGTTCTAACTTCGTAATTAGAAAACATACGACGATCATTCCGGGCTCGTCTTGATGCGTGAAGCTTCTACTTTTGGAACGCTTATTTTAATTATCCCACAAAGTTCTTGTATCATGTGGCAGAGTGGCATAGCGAAGATGCTTCTCCGTTTCGAAAATGTGTCAAATTCAATAGATTCTACAGGCATTAACAATTTTTTTGGCGACTAGAATCATCACGGACTTGAAGATTGGGGTATTCCTTTTACAACGACTCATGTAAAGTTGATGTACGATTTTCTTTCGCCGTTTTATTGAATTTTGGATGAAAAGTGCGCCGCCGGTATTAGAATAATCCAACGTACATCACGTGGAGGTTGTATAGTCGAATTTGTACGATTCAGACGTATGTGTGTAGTGTGTACGTATAGTGTGTGTGATTTATGCATACATTTAGCCAGTGTTTTTAGCGTGTGAGCAGGTAAATGTTCAAAAACCAGTTTCCCCATTTTTGCCTTGCCACTTCCTGACATTTTTCTTCTTATGCATGTTTGTCTATATGTGGATTAAGAAAATATTTCTTATTAAATCGCTCATCTTTATTTAATAAACATTAAATATGCTTTAAGAACGTTCTTTATTGACACATACACAGATATAATACAAACAGTTACTTCACCCTGTAAATACTCAGAAATGTTATGCTGATCATTCCATTAATTCAGTTGCATAACATGTTTTTGGAATTCTGTTATTTATGCTATCTTCCCATGAGTTATAAAATTATAAATTTATATGTATATCGAATACTAATCTTGTACCTGGATAATGCGAGAGTGATAACCTCATATAAAAATGGAGTTGATCAATTCGGATGAATTATAAGTAATGCGCGTGTTTATTACGGACAGTCATCCAGAGGTATTCATGTTTTGTTCCTTTTGTTTCGGACAGCGCCATCTACACGCCTACAACCTTTAGTGAGTTTGCTGCATATCTGAAAGGAATTTATCAGAATATAATTTGTCATTGTCAGAATATAGACACTACTATGACGTTAATGTATCGATATTGTAATAATAATAATTACGAACATTTACGATTTTAGGGTACAATAAAGGATTCGGATCCTAACCGTTACTATCGCAAGTTGGCTCGCAAAGTGATCCACATATGTGTTCATGTTCATTTTTCCTACAATCTGGTTTGGCATCGAAGTTTTTTTTTTTTGGAATTTTTACGAAAAAGGATATTTAGTTAATAAATATTTGAGGATATAAAGGAGTTTCAGTGCAAATAATATACAGAATGGCCCGTAACTAATGGCACGATTGGGTGATTCTTATTTGAAATTATTATAACGTTAGTTCTTTTTTCTGTCCTATTATATATTTGTTCGTTGAAAATCATTATACACACTACTTATGATATTCATTTCATGTCAAAATAACGAGAGGAATATATGTTTCGGATTGTCTCGAGGAAAATAAAAATAAAAAAGAAAGGGAAAAAGTTGAAGATGATGCAATTTCCATGCAAGGATATATCAACGTATATCGAATACTTACAAATGCCAAGAACCGTGACAACCAGCAGAGAAAGTACAAGCATGGTGACTTCTATCGAGTATATTCGTTTACTTTACGCCTTTTCAACTCTATTTCGATTTTGACAAGTTGACCCCGATGTTCTCGATTTTTATATTACAGTTTCTATCATAGAACACGTATTTAGTCGCATGGGTATGCTCCTTAAAGATAACACGTGCACATAAATAACAAGACGTGATAAACTGTTCGATAGTTGATCGTTATTTATGCGAGGCTTTATCGAATCGCTATTTGTATCTTTATTATAGGGTTTACCT
Source organism: Bombus impatiens (assembly GCF_000188095.3). Classification (NCBI taxonomy): domain Eukaryota; kingdom Metazoa; phylum Arthropoda; class Insecta; order Hymenoptera; family Apidae; genus Bombus; species Bombus impatiens. The sequence goes on along the minus strand of NT_177315.1, from coordinate 120,711 downwards.
GTGCGAATGTTTTCAGCCCTGTTGCCACTCAGATATATCAATTTTTCTGTTCATTAAACGCGGAGCTAACTTTTATGGTTGTTTTACAAGGTGACAGACGTATCGAGCCGCCTTTTCCACTTTTACGATGAATGTCATATATTCACACCCTCTTGCATTTCTTAGTTGTTTCAAATCGATCAATTCTTTGGCCAATCAAGGATCGAGTACGATAATTTATCATAGTGTTACTGCAAATATTTCAATTCCTGTCGATTTTATAAAATTACAGGATCTTGGTGAAAGGAATAATGAGGGAAGAAATATTAAGCGAATCTTTGGAGTCCCGTTTCATAGCTATCAAAATGTTTAAAAGGATTGAATTTAATAATGTAAATTGATTGAAAAAAGATGGCGAATCAAATCTACACATTTTTCTATTCTTTTCATTTCCGTCATTGTATCCTTCTAACCTGTGGTTTCTCAATAGAATTTTGATTTTATTTCCTTCTGTTTCCTGGACGATCTTATCCGATGAGTTTTTCTGGTTTTTTATGTTCTCAATATTTTCCTATTGCTCACTCTAGTATCAATAAGTATATGCTTAGTTAAAAGGTTGTTTATTGTACTCTTTTTCCTCATATTGTATAAATATATGTAGAGTGAATCACCTAAGAGTGAAAGCTGAAATGTTTTAATGTATAGTATCAATTATTATATTATATATTAGTATTAATTATATTGAAAAATGTAAAATATGTTATCATGGACACTATCCTGAGTAACTGTTTGACATCCTCCCTTGTCTTTCATGCGAAAATTTTTACAAAATAGAAGCTAGAATATCTACAAAACTAATAGTTTTTCGACGCAAGTAGATTAATAGCTTTTTTCATAAAGAATTTCGATTTGTATTGTTTAGCGTATTAAAAAATGTATGATTTCATTTAAAAAAGCGAAGTTGACCTTCACGTGACCTTCACGCGCCCACCTGCAGAAAAACTAACATCAGAATATGTCCTCTTTGCAGGCACTCAACTTTCATCTGAAACACTTTTCAATATAACTGATGATATCGAACAAATTTTAGCTTCAACTCTTAGCTGACTCACCCTGTATACTCATGTAGCTCTTTTGTAAGCGGAAGAGGCTAGAATAACGATATCTTTTTTCAGCACAAAATTTGTTGTTGAAATTAGTGTAATCAGCTATAAAAAATTTCAACACAAGCGTGATTATAAAATATTCCTTTTTATTGATGATGATAATGATTAGAGTGGAAAGGGTAGTGTAAATCTGTATTTTACTTTCAGGTCATACTTCGAGAAATTTTGGCCAATTGGATTTTGCTGCCAGCAATAGACGCGATTGCTGATCCAGACAATATAAATGCGTTAGTCGCGTTATCAACTCATCGCGATGTTCCAATTTCTAACCAAGTGGACGCAGTTAATGTACCGATGTTGCAATGCTGGATGACCATTCCAATGATGCCAAAAAACACGCAGAATCACCTGAAACCCTCTTTGGATGAAGTTTTAAATGATCCTCGTTTATTGTACATGTTTATGCAACACATCAAAGAGAATGGCCCTATGAATCTCTTTCAGTTCTGTTTAGACATTGGTAAATACATATTTATACATAGTGATAGATAAAAATAGTAGCACAGAATAAATGTTCCTTTTAAAAGTACAATTTTTTTGTAGTAAAAGTATTTGATGAATTCCAATACATATATCTATTTCCAGATGATCTAAGCAAGCGTATGTTAAATCCAGAAATGAGTTCGAATGCAGAAAGTAGTTTGTACACAGATATTCAAAATATGTATGCAACATATCTGGATCCTGAAGGCCCAGAATACTTACATTTACCAGGAGATATATCCATGGGCATATGTCAAAGTAAGAGTACTTCGTTTTGAGAGTTCACCTGCAATACATGTGCAATTTATATTTATATATTATCAATATAATATGCTACAAAATATCCAGCTCTTACATTGTATGTCAACAACACTTCTAGTTTTAGAAAGAGGTCCAAAGAAAATTCAGGAAATGAGGACTTCACGACCATTTTATCAAGCACACCAAGAAGCCCATGCTTTATTAGAATCTACTTGCCTACCATCTTTCCATCATAGCTATCAAGTAAGAAAATCGAAAAGCAATTGTTCTTTATTTCCTATATAATCGTTCTCGTGATAATTCTTTCTTTATTTTACGTTACAGTTGTATGATTTATTATGCGGACAACCAGTTCCAAGTCGAGTTACGCAGTCACCACGATTGAGGTAATCTTTTTGCACTTATAGACATAATAACATGTACAGTTGCCAACGTTATACGCTGCTCAAAATAATTAGGCGAGTTTTTACTTCCTATATCTTAAAATGTATCTAATTTTTATTTAAAGCGTTACTAGTGGATCCGCAAATGCATCCTCAAAGATTGGAAATCATTTTCCGAAGATTGACGTTTTGAGATTATCAACCATAGACGGGATGTCATATCAAGATATATATCAAGGCGAGGAAATAGATTACCCTTCCCGTTCTTATAGCGAGATTAAACATTCCGATAACAGTTCCCACAGGAATTTAACAACATGGCGAGTCAATATTCCGCACATTGAAACTGGAGATAATCAAACATTATATTATTATGTCATCGCTGTCAATAATATTTCCGAAGGAAAATCCTGGACTGTGTTACGTCGTGATCAAGATTTTTACATTTTACGAACACGATTGGCAGAGTTTCATGGTGACAAAGAATTGAGCGACTCGCCATTACCATCAAGAAAGAATCCTCATTCATCATGTACTATTAATAAACAACGATATGAAGATTTTCTGGAAAAATTACTATCAAAACCAGTGCTCAGGAGTAGCGAGTTGTTGTATAATTTCTTGACTGTGCCAAATTTGAAGCCTTACTTTACAAATTATAGCACGCCAGATATTGGTATATTGTATCAAAGTATGGCATACAAATTAAGAAAAGAGAAAGGTCAAAATTTGGACAAGTTTCTGGCAGTGTTTCTGGCCTCGACTAATATTAAAAATGAATATACTGATATTGGAGTTGAACCAGCGAATGAATCAACTGTACAGGAAGCGGAGGAAAAAGGACGTCGTGATCTTGAGTTTGGAGTATTTGGAAACAATCTTGATTTGGATCTTAATTTTAGAACTTTACTTTCCCCTTCGTTAGAACGTTCTCACGTTAAGGGTGCTTCTTTCTGTATTGTAGATGCTGGTAAATGTTTTATCTTATAAATCTTTATAACGTGTGCCTCATTCTTGTATAAATAGAGTTTAGTGAGTATTACTGTTTCAGTGGTGAGGTTACTGAAAGTTCCATCGATGATTGATCGAGTTTTATGGATGATTGCTTCATCATCGCGTGCGAAAATAGATCCATACGTCAACGTTCTACTCTACAACGCTTTAGCAAAACTTCTAAGCGGTGGTCGTGCAGCGACCGTGGTAAAACTTCTGCACACAAAGGTATTGTGTGAGAAGAAGGATTCATCTCAAGTGAATCGCCGGAATTACTATGAAATCGCAAAAACAGGATTGTATGGTTTGTTGCCTTATTGGTTAATGGTATTTTATAAGCCATGGATTGAAATAATGGATTCAATTTTGGACTCCTTACAAAATGCACCGCTTAATAAGCATCTGGCATATGTTCTTCTGGACCAGATTTTGATAAATATATTTCCAGAACTTACAGTTTAACTTGTATGCATATGAAATATACATACACTACTCGTCAAAAAGATTAGATAGTTACATTTAATTTCTCAATGACGCGTGTAAAGTTTTTCGTCTGTATCGTTTAATATTAAAACATTATGAGCTCAGGATATGCGGTTCGTTGAAAATAATTAAAAATCTTATGAGTTTTAGTGTGTAACAAAAAAAAATTGCTTTATTTTAAGGACGAAATGATAGCACATGTACAATAAGAAAATAATAATCAACATAAATTATAACTAACCATAATTACTTATCAAACATATATACTTATTTAATAATGGGTACATCCCCCTTTATTTTCTATTACTTCTATTATACGATTTGGTATCGATTTATATAGTTTGTGACTGTAATTTTGGCTTAACGTATCCCATTCACGTACAATTGCATTTTTTAATTCTTGATGCCTGCTGCCTCCTCCCATTTGTCGTCGAATTGCTGACATTGTCTCTTTTCTTGTGTCATGAAAATAATATTTTACCCCATCAGGACCATCCAAGTTGAATCTTTTTCATCTGAAAATGGTACCCTTCTCCGTTTCTCTTTCCAATGCATTCTTTCTTTTGCAAAGTGTAAACGTTCTACTTCGTGTTTCGTTGTTAACGAAGGTTTCTTTTTCAATTTTAACCTCTTGATATTTTTGCAGGGTAGTATAACTCGACGAACACTTGAAACACTGGCACTAACACTAGATTTTTCCATTATTTGCTTCGTTGTTAACTGCAAGTTGGAAGCTACACGCAAAATTGCTCGCTTATCACGATCGGATAACGATGATGGCCGATCAGTACTTTTCTTTTTGCCATAATCTTCAACATTTAACTACTTTTTGCTATAATCTTCAACATTTCTTAAAAAATTGTGTATTACTTTATAACTTCTTCTTATTACTTTCGATATTTTTGTTACTGATAACTGTTGCTGTTTTAGTTCAAGAATTTGTTTTTTTTCAGACTCGTTTAATTTTTTTCTGCGTTCTACATACTTAGAAATTTATATAATATTGTACTATAATCTTTACTCGTTGATAGATCATGAACTACTGAGCAATTTCTAAACATATTAACAAAGTGTGTTGTCATTTCGACCTTAGTATGGAATAGTTTTTCTTTGTTACACACTAAACCTCATAATATTTTTAATTATTTTCAACGAACCGCATATTCTGAGCTCATAATGTTTTGATATTATACGTTACAGACGAAAAGCTTTACACGCATCATTGAGAAATTCAAGATAACACACCTGAGTTATCTTTTTGGGGAGGAGTGTATATAACGAGTATATATAATATATAATTAATGTGGAGATTTTGAAGATTATAATGTTACATAACTAGTCATGAAAAACTAATTCAAAAAGATGTGTAAAATATATAAGGTAGTTTGTAAAATAGCAGTAATAATTTTTTATGAAATTATTGTACTGTAAATATATGTAATGTTCCTAGGTTATATCAGATTTTGTCTAACAGTCTGTTACTTTTTTAGTCCTACTGTGCACTTTTGTAAAAAGGCATAAATAAACATATAAATATTAGTCTAGGCTAGAATACCCCCTTAACTAAATAAATTATACATACATAATATATAATATAAATATACATTTAAAAATTCAAATAAAAACTAAATTAAACATATTTTCTTCTTCATTTCCTAATGTCTTTTATGAATAGTGCCACCACACATCATTAATGAAAGCACTGTCAACATATTGTTAGTAAACCCTGCATCCTGTATTCCTAATCTAAAAGTTTTTTTAAAACCTGTAATTGTGTAAAAACAAAAAAACAAAGATTAAATATTGAATCATTCGTAGAAATAAAACGCTCGTTTCTTATAGATAGTATGGTATATTTTATCCAGATTCTACTGGTATCATTACATACAGTTTTCTCTATACGTCTTTTTTTTCACTTACGTAACGTTTTTTTGTTTGTCGCCTTATGTATTCTTTGTTAATATAAAACACGTATATAAACATAGATCGAGTATATTGGTGTTTACAGGTAATGTATGGTTAAAAAAGGTCGTACACCATTTTTCGTTATTTCGATATACGGTTATGCAAAGACATCATCATCTTGAAACGATTTGACACAATTCTTTTTTTCTTTTTTTCTCATTTTACTCTGTGCTCAACTACGTACAAGTTTTTTTTCTTTGCAGTGTTTTACATGTTTCTCTGTGTCTAGACGTGTGGGCAAAATTATAGCTCGTAACAATGATACGACAATTTGAAAGAATCGACGATCATCATTCGCGTATCCTTGAGCGATAGTAAAAACGATTCGAGTTCGTTACGAAACCTATATATATCGAAGAAATAGGAAAATTGTGTTCAGTGGAAGTGTAAGAAAATATTTTCCGGAATTTTATCGCCGACCTGTATATGGAATACGATTAATTACCCATGGAATGAAAATGCAAATTTTCTATCACTCTACGTAATACATATGACTACAGAAAAGGTGCTCGATAGGTTATGCATTACATTCAATAAAATGTAACAGTAAAACGATTAACCTGAATTAAAGAAGTTCCTTAAGAATCGTTCGTAACTATGAAAAATTGAACACGTCCGCAGTTTAATGCAATACTTTTTTTTAATGATTATTATTATAACGATTCGTATTCACGATAATTGAATGAATTCTCAGGTCAAATTTGATTTTTTTCGAAGATCTCGATTTCTTCGATATCGCTTAATCGATTTTGATTGAGAACTTATGTATGAGACCGATGTGAAAAATCCATTATGTCCAAATCCGAAGTCGATGTGCAATAGACAATGCGTAAAACAATGTGGAGTTTGGACACCGCTCCGCTCACCTCTCTAGAGAAGATGTACAAATATACATTTTCGTTTGATACTCGAACTGATGTAAAATTAAAAAATTGGCACACCGTATGGTACATCTCTTCCGTCGTATATTATATATATGTATATTATGTATACGTATATGTATATATGAATGTAAATTAATAACCATGTTTTACGTACGTAAGTTTTCTTACTTGGCAAAGTCATTTCCTTTTTCTTTCTTTTTTTTTTAGCTTCACAAGGAGACTAAGTACTTGCACGAGGCTACTACGCAAAATTATGGTGCGTGTTTGTAACCTTATCGTTTCTTCCTCGTTCACGAATTTTTTACATATTCGAAAAATTTTTCCATTCGTGCCTTCTATCATTCTACGAAACCTTCCGACTTGGAATGATTTTATGCTAAAGAAACAATTGAGGATATATAATAATAGAAAGATAATTAATTCAAATTAAAATAAATACAAAATAAAAAAGTGAACAAATTAAATATTAAAAAAGTAAACAAATTTAAATAGTAGTGTGACTTTGGATTAATGCAATTTTGGATGTTTATGAATCAATCGATGTAATATTTTTCTTATCGTTATCACCTATTCAGGACCAATTGTAATTTGTTGAAATTGCAGATTCTCAATTTTTCTCAAAAATCCTTGAGCGGTCAGCACATCACTCTATACATAGTATATGTATGTACAAAAAATAATTCTAAACGACGTTTTGTCAATATAAGGCGATATTTCTAGCTAATTAATTTTCAATATAAATAGCACCATTTTGCGCAGTAATCCTCTCTGCAGGAATTCTGTTTTTGAACCGACGTCGTTTCGCCCATTTAAATAAATTAGGTAAACTGCGCAACAGTCGCATCACGGAACGTATCTTATTGGGAAACATTCTGTACACGTAACATATATTTCATCCCTCCTTAACTGTCTGGTAATTATTTACAAAGCGGAGGACCTTACCGATTTCAATGAGCTTAAAACATGTTATCGAGGTTAACATTCTGAACAGCTTTTCCCTATACATGTTACCATCTTTCGACTTTGATTTCCGAGATATTGGCAAGTTTCCGCTTTAACCACAGTATGATTTTAGTAATCGAACAGTCAATATCATGGCATTTTTTCAATATCATAGCCCAAGTGTTTACAATCTCGAATAACGACAATATAATATAAAGCTTAATATATAAATTGTATCTGCCCTATTATTTAATATCTTAACTTATTTAATAGTAACATTATGGTAAATTATCTATCCTAAACCTAACCTAATTATTTTTCTTTCATACGTGAGTTGAAAATGATTATCTGTATATGCCAGAATGGAGTGTAATTGTGATGTAACTGAACTGAAGTTTTTTTGTGGATATCTCAGTAATTAAAGCCGAGCGACGGTAACGTGTACAGGAAAAAGTTGTTCAGAATGTTGGCCTTGACAATACGTTACAAGATCGTTGAAACTGGTGAGGTCGTTCGCATCGTAAAAAATAATTTCCACTTCCTTGCATCTTAGAAAGATGATCGTTTTTTTTAACGTTGAACATCGAATAGTTTTTCCGCATACACGTATTTACAAATTTACAGGTCCTAAGAAGTAACAAGTACGAGACGAATAAGGTGAACGTCGACTGAATATGAATCATTCATCTTTAGAAAATGCCGTTCTTCGAGGGATAATTCTAGAATAATTAACGATACGCTCCTTAAACCGAACGCGACTGCTGTCAAGTTGACCATCTGCTTAATTAATAAATGTATACTTTCGATTTGTTTCGGTCTCTTTTATCGTTTGAATATTCATAAGTATATCGATCTCAGAAACTGAAAATCATTTAATAATTTAATAATAGTGGGATTATAATTTATAGCTTAATATTGATGTAAACAGAATCGGCTTTCCTTACTAATTTTTAAAGAATCAGGTTTATAGTAATCTTCAATGTAGAAAATGATAATTGTTTATGAAATATTAATTTAAAGAAATCATTGCAAAATCTAGAATTAAGATCAAAGTGAGATCTTGTTAGAATTCGTTAGATCTCTTATTATAAGGATTTATTAAATTTTGTTAGTTCTCGTCGAATAAAAATAATATTGACGCAGTACTAACAAGATTTAATTAATCGACTTTAATATATAAGTCCTTTGGTTTACTGTTTGGATAGGCAAGAAAAAATCTCACTTTTAATATTGAGAAGATCGTTCCAAAATGTATCAATATTTATAAGATGAAATAAGAATGGTATTTAGCTATTATAATAATACCTTTTATGGGTACGAATTTTATAATTAGATTTTATACAGGTTGTTTCAAAATTAGAGATTTTAAAGATACAAGCAGTAATTAATGAATATATGTTCAATATTGCTTTATTATCTATATATATAAAAGTCAAAATATGTATGTACGTATGTATCTTCTTCTATCTAAAGAGTTCTATACTCTATTATACTATTTTCACCAAATTTAGCATGTATATTCTTCGATACTGCAGAAAAAATATTGTGGAGCCCCCTATCCCCAATCACCCCCTCTTAACCGAAGCCCGAGTAATTTTTTGTGTACTAACTCAATAATTTTCAATAATTTTGAGGGGGAATATTTTACACGATGGTGTGAGTGCTTGCTGGAAACAAAATTTGGTTTTAAAATTTATTGTGGAAGAATTAGTTAAAAAAATGAAAAGTGAATATGTTAAGTGAGATTTGAACAAGGGAGAATTTAAAGAAAAATATGAATATTTAAAAAAGTAATTTTTTAAGGATTTAGCCCTTCAAAAAGAGATTCAACCTTTGAACCGCAAGATTCAAAAGATTCACTACCTGGAAAACCCCCGCAACCGGACACACGCACCTAATAATGTGATACATAGTACAATCTAAAGTTTCGAGCGCCTATCGATGAGCAACCCGCCATACGGCAATCGTTTCTATAAAGCTTCAACAAAATTTTGAAATAATAAATTGTATATAACTGTATATAATTGTATATAAATAATTGTATATATAACGAACTTCTTCACACAATAATTTGTTAATTAATATTGTGAATGAATTAACAAATTACAAGTTACAAACTTCTTTTTAGTAATTTGACAATATTCAGTCAAATTCAGTCAGTTCATGTCAGTTTTTAAAATTTTACAAGGTTAATAATTTTATACACAATTTTTAGATCGTTGGTAAGAATTGTATTGAATTTTATTGCAGTTAGAAGTTTATTGAAATATAATTTCATAGAGATGAAGAAAGGTCTTATGTAATACTGGTTGCTCATCGATAGGCTCCAGAAATTTGCACATATAAATTTTCTTTACCAAACAATAAAATAAAATTGAACATAGATCATTAAGTGAAACGTACTTCTTTCATCTTCCTTTTTCTCGATTAAATTCTCTGCTTGATTAACTTGTAGTTTTGAAACATCCTATATTGTTAGTAATATTTCACATTCAAATGAATTATATTTTATTATGTTGTTACAACAGTGTAAAGTAATTAGTTGTAAAAAGTAACCACATAGAAATGAATGATGATTATTAAAATTCTATTTTAAATGGATACACACAAAAATGCTAAGTATGATGAATAAATTAACATAACAATATTTTACAAAAAAGGAATTATTTGCTAAAACAGCGAAAATTTGTATATACATATACATACATATAAATAAATATTAATATAAAATATGTATAAAAAGGTAACGCAATAAAAATCACAGAATATCTCGACAAAGAGCCATTAAAAACGAATTATTTTGTACTTATGTTCCTAAGCAGAATTCAATAATAATTCAGGATTACATAAATAATGAACTTTTATAATAACTATATTCAAACATCCAACATTATTATTAGTATTACATCAATAATGTAAATAGTTTATTGTTGAATTGCTGCAACCATATTAATTTAGTTTTGAAAATTTGATTTATTTATTACACATTTAAGAAAAACATTGAAAATAATTTTACTGTATCGGACTAGAAATTATAAATTTATTTCACAAGATGTAGATTATTCGAAAAGCCGATCTATCACGAAAACTTCTGTAAAACGAATAAGATGTTACTCTTTTTTTTTTTATCAAATTTCATGTAGAATGACAAAGTTACAATAGTTCCCGGATAAATGTCCACATTTTCCTTGGTAAAAGTTCTGTGTCTTATTTCCACCATTTCCTATCATATCGTATCAAATTCAATAATTTCAGAGGAGTGATATACTCATTACTATATGAACATAAATTTTTCATTTTTCCCGACACTTATACTTCATTTATATGTATACAATATATGAGCTTCTCAGAAGCCAAGCTCAACTCCACTTTGTCACTATTCGGTTGCTGAATGTATCTTTGTTAAAAAGATTATTGAAAATAAAAATTTCGTTTACTAGAAAACAGTTAGTTTACATTTCCGTTACGTTAATATTTACTTATTAATCAAAATGACTAAATTAAAACTTCGCTCGTATTTAAATGCTGTATAAACACTAGCCATCTTAGCTGCCATGTTTGTGACGTCACGATTCTGTCTTCTCGATGCACAGTCGTATATGTGCTCTTGCATGTACACGTTGGTATCGGAATTATACATGTAGCAAATAGCGAATTAAAAACATGTGTAGCGCTGTCACAGACTTGTGATTTCATATTTAGAATATATTCGATACGTGGTCGAAAACGTCCGGTATTTTACATTTTTAATTGCTTATAGCTTTATTTTTAATAATATACAAAAAAGATACGCGTCTAAAATTTCTGCTTTCTGAATTCATTTGCATAATTAGTGAAAAATATGCAAGTATTGAATTCTCCCAATGTCATTATACAGTTACATCATACAGAAAATTTCTCAACTTCATTGTGCATATTACATATTACAATTAGAGTAGTACTATCAGTAGTATTTCAGTTATTCAGGTAACTAGTGATGTCACTATGATTTAAAACCATAGAGGAAACTTATCGTACCCATTTATCCGAGAAGTACTGTATGCAACTGACAAAAAATCACGTAATGTTCTTTCGTAGAAAAAAATACATAATAAAAATTTTTGTAGTAAACGTTCGTAATAAAAAAATGATAGCAAATCCTTAAGTCCTTATTTATATATTTAGTACAAGTATACCTTTGAAAGGATACATTTATTAAATTACCGGCCTATACTATTGATATCTTAAAGCTTCGTTTGGCACGTGTGATTAGAATGTTATTTAATACGAAAGTGTTAGAACGTTTTTTTCTTAACACGAAAGAATCGATGCAGCGCTTCTTATATTTTTTTTATACCACTTTGTTGCCGTTATAGTTGTGACACACTCTCTATGTATAATAGCGCTTGTTTTGGTTTTCCATGACTAATTACACTTAAAACACTCATTTACAACTGGACTACTATTTAAAATGTACATCGAGTGCGTTATGTGTTCCTCGAATAAAACGCACGAGAAAATGCCTGTTTATTAACTTTTCTTCCTTAGGATTCGAATAGATTTCGTTTTTTTGTGCGGTATAGCTTTGTGTGTGTGTGTAGGAGGTTTATGAAATTTTGTCAGCTTCTTAAACTTACGTTACTTTTCATTAAACAAACATTTTCATTTCTATAAAAAATTTCAAAACTAAAGTATTAAACAGTCTTTTAATAAATTTAGAAAAACTATTAACAATAAATTAATATTTTGAGGTTAGGTTCACTCAATGATAATTTTTTGTTGAATCTATCCACCTGTAAATGAAGTATTCTCACAAACATTGATTCAATTTGTAACGTTTGTTTATGGAAACTGATTTTGTTTCACAAACTATAGAAAAGAACTCGATTCGCGGCAAGTCATCGGCTCTATCGCCGCTGAAATCGAGCCACAAATTTGGCACTGTCGCGTACGTGCCGGTTATCTAACCCTTTTTTGTTTTTCCTTTGTACGGTTCAGAAATATATTTATAAAGATTATTTTTTATGGCAGTATTCACGTTGCATTGCCTCAAATGCGGAAATCTGAGCTGTCTAACCGCGAACATTTAAGATTCTTCCGATTTCCGACAATCTAAAATAAAAAACATCTTTCCCCCTCTCTCACTAATAAATTATTTCGATCTCTTGCTAATTATTACCATTTTAATGATATATTATGATTGAAAATTACATATTCTCTTTTCTTTTAAATATACAAATTTCTATGTCAATCATCTTTATCTGAAATGTATGAAACATAATTGTCAATTGAGAAACCAAAGTTAGTGGTATTATACATGTAAAATACTGTATACAAAATGTGTCTTATTAAATTTATCAAATCGAGTTGTAAACACCCTGTGTTTCCCCTAATCTAACACCTAAATTATGAAACAAAATCTCCGAGTGGAATTTTTTTAACTTGCTTAGACTGTCTTTCAGTTTGTACAAACGTTATTTTACGAACCAGTTTATCTTCTTCTTCGATAGTTTGCTTATCTCGAGAAACGTTGTCCCTTTATGAACCTTGTTACTTGCCTATAAAAAACAGAATTAAAAAGCGATTTGCTACTCGTATTAATTAAAAAGATTGGAAAGAGATTTTTTAACAAAATATAACAGTTGTAACAAATAATATCATTTGTTGATCGTCCTTTCGATTAGCAAAAGTGAAATACGTACTGTATAATAAAAATATTCGGCACGTTTAGTAGCCTACTGACAGCAGGTTACCATAAAATTCGTAAGCAACTCAGTTTCCTTATCATCGGCAAGCACGTTCGGAGGAATGATTAAAAAGGAGAAGAGAGAAAACGATAGAGAAAATAGTACGCCCTCGAGCGTGCAAACGTCGCACGCTGGGCGTTTCTACTGATATCATCCTCTGTCCATGGCGGCTCTGTTCCTATTATGCCACTTGCACTTGAGAATCCTCACATATGTTCGTCGAAATGCCGCGTTGCACAAGGCGTAACACATTGGGTTCACAGTACTGTTGATATAACAAAGGTAATAGAAAAAGTCCCATAGCTCCTGTGGTATGTACCAGGAGCAGGCTGTGATGGATTTAATTAGAACGAGAATATTATACGGTGTCCAGGTGATGATGAACGCCAGCAAGATGGCCGACAATGTTTTCGCGGCCTTTCGATCGGCCTTCTTCTCTTGTATCTTTTTCTTCTTCTTGTTCGCGGGTTTGCTCGCAGCCGGTTTGCCCCCCGACGGTTTCGGAATGTTTTTCGTATTCAGGGGAATCCTTATGTCGGGCATGTGAGACGGTCTCCTAGTGCTCAACGAGGGGCTCACCGTCTCCTCGTGGTACATTTTTATGCTTGCGGCCTCCGTGTATTTCCCTGTACTGTCGATAGCTCTCGGAAGCCGGATTATAATCGTGTATATCTAGATTGAAATATTATCATATAATATATTGGAAAGTTCAGAATAGATAGTACAATAATAGTAGTAATAATAATAGTAGTAAATAAAAAAATAAGAAAACGTAAAAATAAAGAAAAAGTGTATATGTAATTATATAGTTCTGTATTATAATACTTAAAAGAAAGATGAGATAAACCTGAAAAATCATTTGGAGCATATATTTCATGTAGCGAAAAAGTATATAATTCTGTAATACTTAACTTAAGTTTAAGTTATACTGTAACTTAAGTTTTTTGAATTATTCAGGATGTTTTACAAAAAGGTTGAGCAAACATTTAAATAGTCGCTGAGCTATTAAATCAAACAACTTCTATTCGATAAGAAGATAAAAATATTAATAACATAAAAATGGCTAATAAATTAACGAAACGATTAGTTACATACATATAACTTTTTTTCACAAATATTAGTAAGATGAAAATAATTAACAAATTATGAACGACTATGGAACGTGCGAGACACTGTTTGCATGCAACATTGTTAGAGATGTTAATAAATCCAAACATACAGAATCGTTAGAGTTGCTTCTCGTCGACAGCTCATCGGTTCTCTTAGATTTTTTGTAATCGTGGTTATCAGCTGTACTGATGGGTTTCTCAACGGTTAACGTGGTAGGATGAATCCCACTTAGAGAGGCAGATCGAGAGACCGTACCAGTAAGAGGGGTTTCCGCTGATAACGGCGTTATGGCTTCGTCATAACCGTGTCCTGTGCGACTGCTCTCAGCGCCTTCTATGTCCTCCTCTTCATCGTCATCCTCGCGACCACTATGCCACCACGCGACACACCACATCTTCAGCCACATCCATGAAAATGGTCTGTGTTTCTGTACAAATTTACACGAATTTATTATTAAGTATGGAGATTATAAGAGAAGAACTTGATAAGTATATTTTATAAAGGAAATGTCATGAAATCTATGATTAAATTAAATTTGAACTAGTCTTTAACAGATAATGTATATTTAATATTTAAATATTTACATTCCAATAGTTTATATCTGAACGGATAATTTAAATAGTTTTTAGTTAGATAGATAGATTTAGTTAAATAATAGTTAAATGTTTACTGTTTTATATTGAGGATAATGTTTCTCTAGATAAGAGACCGCGATATGTGTCGCATTCATGTCGTCAGCTCCTGTGCTTGATTCGCTTCTAGGCCTTCTACAGTCCTCCATATCCAACGCTTCATCGCTAATTACAAATAAAGAAAAATATGGTATAATATACAAAGAATACATTGTTTACTATCGATTCAAGTTCCATTTTTGACTTTAACTTTTATCAATCAAGATACGGGATATTTTCTGATTACAATTACAAATTAAAGTATAACCTATAACATGGTGAATCTACATGAAACAGTAAGTCGAAGGAGTTACGTACGAAAAAATGTCATCCTATATTTTCGACTTGCTTTTTCATATAGATTCACCCTTCTTCGTCAAAGAAACATGAAATAATTTACCTAGAATTACTCCTTTTACTAGCATCTTGTTTTCCAGCTTGTAAATAGGGAAGATCTTTTTGTCGTTTCTTGGTCTCCTTCCATATCCGCCAGTAAAGAATAATCATCACAGTGACAGGCATGTAGAATGCAGCAATCGCGGTACCAAATGTAATGTAATGATTTGTCTCGATGAATTGAATGTAGCAGGCGTTTATGGGCACCGTTCGTTGGCCTTCGATATAAGGCCAAGCGTAAATCCACGGTGGCCATAGAACCAGCGAAATTCCCCATGCGCATGCTGAAACACATTAAATATTTTTTTATTTTTCCTTATTTTCCTTTAATTTTTTTCCGTAATATTATTGTTAGATTGTGGATATTTATGCAAATTCATATTTTTATGAACACAATTGAAGAATTTGCAACAACGGGAAGGTAACACCAGCATTTTAGTTGTATTGACTGGGAAACAAATTCGATATTTACAATATTTCTGTAAATCTAATAATTTGTTTAACGAGACACTTGTTGGATATATTCACACTTTCTTCCTATTTTTATTCTTTCGATATACGAAGAATGGTCAACAAGAAAAAAGCTATGTCTCGAATATTTTTCTACGAACTACTTTCTTTATAAGTTTCATCAAAATCGACATCCGATATCGGTTCCACGTGTTCTCTTGTAAGAAGCTTTCCTGTATATGCATTATTGAATAGACAAAAGTAGGTTGATTTCTTTGTCTCTGTTCACAATGTCAAGGAGTTGTATAAAAAAGACTTCATTTATCGATAACACTGGTATTGTGAAATGAAAAACAGGGGAAGAGCTTGTCTACCAACCAGCGACATCCAGAAATACTGAAATATCAAATGTAAGCTTAGACTGATGCATATAAGACGCATAACAAGTTTAAGAGTATGCAATATAATATTTCTTCTGTGTCAATGATGAAAAATGACGATTATAGGTACTAAAGTAGCATCAGATATAATATTTATTAAAAATTCATTTATAAAAAGTTATATATATATTTTTATTATTAATTCATCTAAATATCTGAATAAGTATTCAGATATGTAAATATATGAATAATCAAGTATTCGAATATTCAAATATCTAGGTACCCAAATATCTAAATATCCAAAATCACAGATATTAAAACATCTAGATACGCAAACATCAAGAATATTGCCAGCCCAATCTAACCTTCTTAAAAAAGATAACAGAAACCTAATATGCATACCGATCATAATGGCTGCCCTCGAAGTAGTTCTCTTGGCGCGATACGTAAGAGGCCTCGTAACAGAGAAATATCTGTCGAAGCTGATTATAAGGAGGTTCAAAACCGACGCGTTACTCGCCAAGTAATCCAACGCCAGCCACGTGTCGCAAATATGCGGTCCCAACGGCCAGTAGCCGAGCACGGTGTAAAGCGTGAAGAGAGGCATGGATATTAGACCGATCGCGAAATCAGCTACCGCTAGGCTGAACAAGAAGTAGTTTGAGATCGTCTGCAGCTGTTTGTCGATCTTGAACGATATCATCACCATTATGTTACCGACGACGGTGGTCAGACTGAGGAATACGGCGATTATCACGATCAGTACGCGTTCCCATATCCTGTACGAGTGCAGTTCACCGCCGCAATCGAGACCATTACTCACGTTGTAGCTCTCGTTCCCAAAAATTTCCACCTCTGAAGTCACATTCATGTCTGAAGAGTTTCGCTATTGCCGAAAAATACTTCTTGTGCGTTCTGGTAATTCTCGAGAATCCTTTATGTTATTTTTTAATTATTTTCTTAAATAAATCTCCTCTTCTTCTTAACCTCTTCGTCTATTCTCCTCTCTTCGTTTATGTATGTTTCTGTTTTACGTTATATTCCTACTTTTTAAGTACAAATTTGCCCCTTTTTTATTTCTTGCCGAATTTTTTCGGCTTTCATTTATTGTTCCTATTAAAAGAAGTCGCGTGTTCTTTGTGATTTTTGTAACTTTCTTTTTCCTTAAAATTACTTTCCTCTCTCTCTCTCTCTCTCTCTCTCTCTTTCTCTCTCTCTCTCTCTCTCTCTCTCTCTCTCTCTCTCTCTCTCTCTCTCTCTCTCTCTCTCTCTCTCTCTCTCTCTCTCTCTCTCTCTCTCTCTCTCTCTCTCTCTCTCTCTCTCTCTCTCTCTCTCTCTCTCTCTCTCTCTCTCTCTCTCTCTCTCTCTCTCTCTCTCTCTCTCTCTCTCTCTCTAATAACGTATCTTGTCTTTTTCTTCTTTTGCGCTTTTTTTTTAATCTTAATTTTTAATTTAAATCCTTTGTTCTCCTACTTAAAGCAATTTATTTTACATATAAAATTTCCTTATTTTTTTTTTTTTTTTACCAGCTAGTTTTATCAGTTTAGAATTCTTTTGAGGCTGTCCCTTCCTGTCAGGCTCGTTCTCGAGCTTTTAACTCATCCTCCTCCTCTTTTTGTGCTCGTGTTTTAAACGTATTTCGGTTCTCGTAGAAGCAATACCCTTCAGGCTTCGTTTTCTCATTTGCTCTTCGAGTTGGCTTCTTTTCCAGCGAAAAAGTACTTCCTTTACTATTTTCCGTCTCCCTCCTCCTTTTGTCCTGCTTCCTCCCTCTCCCTCCCCCTTTCTTCCTCCCGCTCTCCTTCTCTCTCTCTCTCTCTCTCTCTCTTGCGCGTGCTCTATCGTTTCTATCCCTGCGTATGTCTGGAAATATTTTTGTTCTCTGCTCGTTATACGGCTCACATGTCACGTGTCCGGTCGGAACATCTCTCTTCGAAGTCCGTACTCTTTACAGGCTCTTCCCCGCTCTCTTCGCATGCAACCAGCGAACACAACTGGCGCACACACGCACGCACGTACGCACGCGCGCTGATGAGACAATTCCTTTAACTTCTGGACGATTTATTCGAGGATTTAGGGGACCGAGGGATGCGTCAACTGCATACCCTCTTCAGCGGTCTCGTTGATGGCGCGTCACCTGCGAACAGACAGATTACCATCATTTTCTTTCCTTCTTAGCGAATCACGGCTTTATTGTAACACATCGCTGCATACTACCTCACCGATATTTCTATCGCCGATCACCTTTATCAGGCGCAATATTTAATTATTCTGACACATTTCGAATATTATTTCGAATCGAGAGAATAAACCGGCTCGTCCACCTGATACAATCACCACTTGATTTCTTTCTGTGGGCAACATCGAATAAATGCTGCGTAACAGAGACAGAGTCAAGAAAGACGCAGGATATCAGACCCGTCACAACATGTGCCACAATCAATCCGGAAGCGATAACAAGTGCAAGGATTATGCAATCCGACGATTCCAATGTTGCATCGATCAAATGCAGAATCAGAACCAGTTAGACTCGCCATAATTTCGTCTAGTCATCTTTTCATTACCCTGCTTCGTACAGTACGTAGGCTCGTAAGTATTGGAACACTTGTGGCGATCAAGTGGAAATTGGCTCTCGTTTCTCAAGCTTCATGACTCATGACTGTGTTTAAGCGCTTATCGTCTAGGGTTGCGTGACTGAAGAAGAGTATCATGGGGTAAGAGGAACGCTTCTTGACTCGATACACGAGAAAAGAAGCGCCGTGGTTGGTCAAGAGGTTGGGGAAGAACAAAAGGCTCAACGACCAGGTAAAAATCCCGGTTACATCGGCAAATACCAGATGTTTCGTATTTTCGAGAATATTCAAAATATGGCAGGAGCCTCGTAAGGGAAGCAAACAGCACGTTGACAGGCGGCGGAAATTTACATTTTTGAAGATTCATTATGACATTCTATAGATGTCCTATTTGTAATAATGAACCGCTTCTTTCATGATTTTCAGCCGTGTGCCGCATCGCTATATCATAAAGTTCCACTCTGCTCGATATATTTTCATATTCCAAAGAGTCCTCGACTCGCATGACGTCAATTTAATATCGGACATGGACCGGATTTTCTCGTGATTTTCTCTAATTTTTGACAAGCACGATACACGAGCGTATAACCGAATGAGAAAACGTAAATATAATATCGTTTACCGATCGTTAGTTCGAAATTATATTAAAATCGATATTATTCGCGTTTTCGTATTTTACTTTCTAACAAATTAATTTTATAATTTCGAGTTTTATAATTTCGTTGTTACAAGTAGATCGTGAATTTTTATGCATGTATAAGAAATTTGAAGGAAAATTAGAAAAATATGTATTGATAATATACAGGGTGGTTGGTAATTGGTGGTACAAGCGGGAAGGGGCTGATTCTACGCGAAAAAAGAAGTCGAAAATATAGAATAAA
Source organism: Bombus impatiens (assembly GCF_000188095.3). Classification (NCBI taxonomy): domain Eukaryota; kingdom Metazoa; phylum Arthropoda; class Insecta; order Hymenoptera; family Apidae; genus Bombus; species Bombus impatiens. The sequence continues at coordinate 100,985 of NT_177315.1, read as the reverse complement.
AATTTTTCGTTCGAGGCTTTGTTTTCGAGAAAATCGACTTTGAACTTTCGCTCGGTACGCGTGCACTTTATCGCGTCTCGTTATAACTCACTGTAGATCTCACTGTAGATCGTTGTTTCGATGGAAAAATTAAAAAAAAAAATTTTTTTATTCTATATTTTCACCCCCTTTCCGCTTGTACCACCAGTTACCTACCGGCTGGCAGCGGAAACGGTCGGCACGTCAAGCATAGAAAGAAGATTAAAAAGGAAACAGCCAACAGATCTCACAAAGGACATAACCTAACAAACAAACACTCACCTCGCTAAAGAAATAAAACAATCAAATTCGAAGATGGTATCTCACTGGGGGTAGCCATCCACATGTTACTTACCAATTAAGTTAGAAAAATTTACCAAATGTCCAACTGGACAAATTGTAGAATATAAATTAAATAATAATAAAAAAAACCAGTTACCAATCACCCTGCATACAAAATATCCAAAATAGAATACTTGTTTTAGTATATCTAATAAATGAAACAAATGACTATTTTCATTCCATTGTTCGTTACGTTCATCAAGATATAAAATTGCATAAAAATTCCGTCTAATTAGATATAGTGTTTCATATTATTATTTAATAGTATTTAATATTATGAAGGGAATTGAAATTGCGTTGTAAAATACATGGAAAATGAAACGAACGAATTAATTGATATTTATTACCGGCCAAGTGATCCATACCAGTATCCAGGCTGCCGTTGCCACCTTCGATGTCAATATGCCGTGGGATGTGCAAGCAAGCATAGTCAGACACGCCGCAATGTGCAGCCAAACGGAGGGAAATCATTTTGAATACTTATGACGACCCTGTAAAAATGGGCAAATTTACAATTTGAAAGGCAATAGTTTATAAACAGAGAAACCGTGCCTCTCAAGACCAGAACCTGAAATATTAACAAACTATCGAGGACGTAACGTTCTGCGTTGAATTTGTCGTCTCGTGAACGCTACAAAATTTGCCACGTTGAAATTATCTGCCATTTTTCAGCGCTCGAATATTTTACTTTATTCCCTGCTACTAATTTACAAGCGACAGAAAGAATAATCTTTCTACGACAGTCTCTTCTTTCGTAAATTTTTCGCCAGCAAATTTTTCTAATACTATCGAGCTCTTCCATATAGATGGCAGCACAGTTTAGCGGTGTAAAAGATTCTAAATCCTTGTAACTGTTCTACGTACCAACTTAAGGTCCATAAAGCATTTTTCAGTTTCTTGTTATTTCCTGCTCGATACCAATCGACGTATCGTAATCATATTTGTCGTATCAAGGACTAAATGTCCCCGTGGACACTAACGGACATCTGAACTAATGGATCTTTTAATTACTATTGACCGGCTCATAAACGCGTAGTATACCTGACTTAAACGAACAGACAACCATAGAGGACGCGGACGACACCAATTTTCTGAATAGAACGGTTCATTTCCCTATTTATCGTTAATTATACTTCGATGAAGATGCACTTCGTCCTGCTACTAATTTATGAAATGAAACGTTCGTTCCTCTACCATGATAATTTCTTCTTAACAAACAATTCATCTTTCTATATTTATTCGTTACGTTCTGCAAGAATAAAAACGATTGTTAAGCAAATTCGCCTTCTTATATTGTCAATAATGATAATAATAATAATTAAATAATAGAAATAAAAAAAAAAAAGAATTCGCTTTTTACCATTATCGCGGATATGCTATGGATTATGTGCAGAGCGCTGAATCAAATCAATAATCTATGGTGAAACGTTGTATGTACCTGTTATATTGATTATTGATTCATTATAACAATGTAATTATCGGTATTTAGATGCACGCAGTCATGTTGGTAAATATAGCGATGTGAGCATAAATTGAAAATCCTAATTAAACATGATATTTGTCGTTATTTACTGATATATACGTAGGAGATAATTAATGAAGTGTACATTCTATTTTACGTTGCGTTATTATCGCGAAGCTACGAGGCAACGATTATATTATTCGAACGATTCGACGATGATTTTGAAATTCTCATAAATTTTTGTAAATTACTGTTGCAAATAATCATTCGTCATTCGCATCCAGCCACTAATCATCAATTTCGTGAACGAATGGCGGCTGGACAAAATTTAATTATTATAGAAATAATTCTATTACGAAATATATTAAATTTGGTTGGGCGAAATTTGAAACACCCTATATATATATACCACACATTTCACATTACCATATTACACACGTCTTATTTCCATACCGTAGCATATTTTAAATTGCATAAACACCCGCAGTTTAATGAATATATTTACGAGAGTAATTTCGAAACTGGGCATGTCCACTCCCTAAACCTAAATTAATTTTAGTTTTTGAATATTAAAAGCAAAAATTTCTACATATCGTTACTAAACTAGCTCCAGCTTAACACTAAATTTACTAAGCTCGGTCAAATGACCGGTTTGAAAATTTCATTTAAAATTGTACACTCATTGTTATTTTCTTTGCTCGTCCAACATTATCTAAATTCTTATATTAACAAAATTTGAAAAATTGATTGATCAGATAGTATAAGAATTTATATCAGGTTAGACGAATAAAAGAGATAACGATGAATGTACAACTTGAAACTAAATTCTGGTTATTTAATCAGGCCTGGTACAGTTAGTGTTAATCATGCCCAACGCAGTTTGATTTTCGCTATTCTAATCGGCAACTGGTAGGATTTTGTGTGGCTAGAGCCAACGACGAATAAATCCCAATTATAATCGTTTGTAATAATTCCTGAAAAAACGACGGTTCCTTCTATATTATATAATATATATAATATAAACCAATAATATTAATATAAACCAATATAATATAAACCAATATATATATAAACCAATATTATTAATGACAAGTTTTCAGGCTAATTGTTGGTATCCCTGCAGCATAAGATAAGTTTTGACATAGGGTAGATGTGGCAACGTTTCAAATGGAAGCTAACGTTAGATAGAAATCAGTTAGGCTGGTTCTCTGGTACAGTGAAATCGGGAATGGCAGAAAAGCAGGCTGGTCCTTTAGCGTGATGACAACTAGAAATGACATGAACTGCTACATGCGATCACGAGTGATTCGATCACGTTCGTTCGCAATCAGGCTTATTCTTCATAGTAATTTGTGATTCTTCGCGATTGCTTCTGATTCACGGAGAGCGTAACTGCTTCTTTCCACGCATCACATAAGCTGTATATTTTGTATCGACCATGTCAAATGAATATTAGGATTTTAAAATCACCGGGAAAAATTAATATTTTATTTCTTAAAATTCTGATATGAGAGATGAAGCAAAGAAAATTGAATTATTTGTCGTTTTTAATATCGAATAAAGTACGATTTACGTTATATGCAAAAAACGTAGCGTGATCTTGAAGTTACATCATATGCAGATATTTTTTATACAAGCTACATCAAAGTATTTCGTAAGGAATACTGTGATCACAATGATAGATCACTGTCAGTGATTTTGCACGCCACCTTTAACACTAACTTTACCAGGTCCGGTTTCAAAATTTTATTTAAAATCGTGTATTCATTGTTATTTATTTTCTTGTTCGTCTAATTTTATGTGAATTTTCATATTATCTAATTAATCAATTTCCCAATTTTTGTTAATATATGATTATACATGAAATTAGATGAACAAAGGAAATAACGATGAATGTACAATTTTAAATTAAATTTTGAAACCAGGCCTCGTAAGGTTAGTGTTAATGATAACATCTTTCGCTGCTATAATTTACAGCATAGCTGTGTAGCGTTGGTCAAACCTGAAAGAATTTCTTCAAACAAATGGACGATCCCAAAAAAGATTTGGTATTTTCATTTTACATTACTCTCGGACAAGATTGTCATAGATCACGTGGATTAGTATATGTATATTTGTCATTTGTGCATACCATATCTTATCTATGTTAACTAGTTAGTTGTTTTTGACAAGTATATTCGTCATGAAGAAATGGCAATATTTTGTGTTACGACGAGCTCTGTCGGTAATAAAATTAAAAAATAAAACAGACATTTCGTTACAACTTAATTCTATATTATAACAGCAACGCATACTCTATGTTCGACGAGTATACTCATCATTGCGTAATTTTTGCGATACGTTTTAGGTATACACTTTTCAAAGTTTTCAAAGAGATCGCAATAGTCAACTGGTTAAAAAGATGACGCCACTTGCGATCAATGCGACGCGACTCTACGATAGATCAGTGTCATCAATCCACTACGTATTTAAATAACTTTCGTAATGACCAAAATTAGCATCGGTGTTGGCTAAATAAATCTATGGTCCTGTGAAAAAGGAGATTTCAACGAATACCTCGATATTTTTCCAAACTGGACACGACGAGTTTTCATACTATATGTTGCATATCTGCGTCTCATTTAACAGCAAGAACCAGAGCTCGATCGAGAGTAAACCGAGAAGCACCGTAGACTTGTTTGTCGAGGAAGACTCATATCTCCATCGTATAACATAACGTGTTTACACTGCAGATGAATTCGTCAGGAAACGCTTTGGACTGTTACGGTGAAATACGTTGTGATTTGTTGCTACGAATCTTCGTTACGCGAATACACCGTAGCAGCTCGATGAGAAATGAATTATGATTTCAGTATACGACATCGACACTGATAAACATCTACCTACGTGTTGGCTTAGGTAAACAAGTTTCATTTTTCGTATATGTAAATTTCCGTCACACAACCATGGAAAATGGAGCGAATCTTCCATGACAAATAATTCTCTTTTCCTTCACTGATTTATAATTGTTACTGCAGATAGCGACAGTGGAATTGATATTGAGGATAACAGAAAGTGAGAGAGAAAGGGAGAGTGTTCCAGGTTTAATAGCCAAACTTTGCCAGTGTACGATATGAGCAGATAGTCAAGCCAAAAAATATTATATAAACATAGGTCTTTTAAAGCTTTATTGAAAACTTTAAACAAATATTGCATATTAATAATTTACTTTACTGTACTTTAGGTCCATAACCTGTTACAAGCAGGTTCTTATATTCTTATTTCTAACTTCTTACACTATATTTATATTCTTACATTGAGCTCTTTAGTTAGTATATTGTATTGTTATTGTGTTTATATTATATTTTATTCTGTAATGTTATATTATTTAACTCATTTCTAATTAGTATGTATAGTACATATATATGACCACACATATATCATATATATGTGTGTACATATTATGTAGCTGTAAAAAGTAAGAATAAAAGTACGAATAATTTATCACATACATATTTTTGATAATTTTCTGTCGCGTGTAGCATGCTACAATGTAACGCTAAATGGAGTGTACTCATAATTAATTATTTCCTATGTCTAACCGTAAACAATGCCAACAAATATCAAGTTTAATTAACGTTTTCAATTTATGCCCATGCCGCTACACTTATCGGTGTGTTTACGCGTACCTAGACGCTCGTAATGACAGTGTTATCATGAATCGATAATTAATATAACTGGAGCGCACAACGTTCCATCATGGATTATCAATTTGGCTCAGTCTTTTGCGCGTAACGGATACCATATTTCCGATAACGGTAAGAAAGAAATTACTACAAATTTCCAGTTATTTTAAAACTTCAAATCGACTATTTTATGTAACCCTTCACTGTCGTATATCTATATGTGTATATGAGTACAATACATGTATAGCAGTCGTGTTTCTCTTCTAAGGAAATTTCAAAATGTTTTACATAATACACACGATATATAGGATTTACCTAAGAGTTTTGAGCTGAAGTATATTTCTTATTACCTAATAATTACGTCGAAAAAGTGTTTTGCATAAAAGTCGAAAGTCGAAAGACAAGGAGAACAGACAGAAAAATAGTGCCTTACGTCTTCTCTCGTATAATTAACCAGTTAATTGTTGTTGACGAGAAATGGCATGAAGAAATGGCAATATTCTGTGTTATGACGAGTCCCATAATAAGACAGTCATTTCATGATAACTTAATATTATATTACAACAGCCACATATACCCTGTGTTTGACGAGTATACATGTCATCATGTTTTTGCGTCACATTTTAGGTACAAAGAGATCGCAAAAAATAACTGGTTAATAGCATCAACGATATTTCAGCTTAGATGACTCTTAGGTGACTCACCCTGTATACACGAAAGTTTTCCATGGCTTGTGTTTGAATACTTTCGCAAGCATGTACATCTATGTTAATAATTCCACTATAATATATCAGGCTCTCTTCGTTCGATTAACGATATTATCTGAACAGTCTGAAACTGAAGCTTAACTGTGTTCCAGTGATGAACGGTGAATATCTACAATATTTGTACCTGTATAACACGGTTTATTATTAAGTGGCATGGTTGCACGTCGATAGCTTTGCATTAGTTCTCCTTATTCAGGCTATAAATAATTTTCCGATATTGTTTCATCCTCGCACGCGTAAGCGCCCATAAGCCACGCCGAGCGATAGTTATTCTCTTCGTACACATTAAAAATATCATCTTGAGAAAGGATCATGCTCGTGGCTAATGGAAAACTGCCGACATAATAATATCTATCCTGTGGCCTCGTTGCAACACCCTTTCAATACGAATGAATATTAAAGTCTGACATGTTGATATCAACAATAATAATTAATCGCTCTATTTTTAAACGAAGAATTTATTAATAAAAACAGAAGTATCTATTATTCGAAAAAGATAATAATAATAATGATAAGGAAAATAATATAATCGTAATACGTTGACATACGTTAAGTCAGTAAACACGAAATATCTTTTATTATGCTTCTTTAACACTAACCTTACCAGACTCGGTCAAATGACCGGTTTCAAAATTTCATTTAAAATTGTACGTTCACTGCTATTTCTGTTGTTCATCTAACTTTATGTAAATTCTTGTATCAACAAAAATTGAGAAGTTGATTAATCAGATAATTTGACCGGATCTGGTAAGATGTGTTAAAGCGTGAATTGGCGCACCAGTGCCTGGTAAACGACGACATAACAAAATTTAACTGGCCGCCAAATTCAAACTTTAAAAGAACGATGTCTCATATCCATCGATCAAATAATTGGTATATCGATAAAAATAATCGAAAAATTCCTTAGGAATACTATATGCTGATGGCAAAGATGTATTAGTACCAGCGATACGATATTTTGGTTAATAGAGTTACTTTTAAAAAAAGTAAAAGCATATTTGTTTTAGTAAAAGAAAATTTATATTTTATGCGTTAGGACCTAATGATTTTAATAATTGGAAATTCAATAGACTAACAAATGTCTAAAACACACTATCCAACGGTCGACGTAACATGATTTATATAGGTCTAGTGATTTTATGACTTTATTCGTCAACTCATCACTCACCAGCGGTCAGACCTTCGCTTCCCATTGCTGGTCAGCCCACTCTGCATTCCACTTTAACCGAAATACAAATTCGACAGCTCTACCAATCACGGGAAACAAACAAGGCACACCTTCGACCACACCCCACGCAAAATATAAAGCATCGTATCAAACAGTTTTTTCGATCAAACTCAAAGTCGATTTAACTCGATCAACTTTTCAAACAAGCTACAGGTACGCTATGAATGTTTGTGTATTTATGGAATATCAATTCAACCCTTTGAATGCCCAAGACGTTAAATCTGAGTTATTTAAAAAGTGCAAAATTTATATATTTATATATCTTTGTGCCGGCACTCGACGACGGCTTCGTGACACAAAGCATAATATCATCAAAGCGTAAGGCCACATGCTCAATGTGCCATCGATATCCCTACGGTCCTTCCGAATATTCGGAAGAATGCGTACGCGGCAACGGTCGCGAACGTCTAACGAACGCCCGCGGAGTGGGGATATCGAAGGGCAACAAAAGAAAAGAATCTGTCCAAAGATTCATTCGGTTTGGGGCAGCGAAGTGCGACGGGTCAAGTGTAACAGCGAAGCAAACATAGTCGAGAAGCGAGGATTGTTGATTGTTGGTTGTTGACTGTTGATTGTTAGATAAATTATATTATTGAACATCGAGAGTATTTCTTGGGCACCTTACATCAAACACCACTTCATCTTGTTATATACGTGTTTTATTCATTTTTTGACTTCGCGTATCTCTAACTCTCTTTTATTCCCACACCATTCTTTTCATACATATAAAATGTATGTGGTGTATATAAATATTATACAAATATGTGATATGATGTGATATTATACAAATATTATACATATATATGATATTATAGAAATATTATATTTACGTAATATTACATAATATTGTTTATTTTTCTATTTCGAGATCAAAGTTTAATACCACTGTTATACTGATTTACCAGGCTGTTTGTTGTTTCGTCGAAGGAGTTTTAGCGAGAACGGGTTAGTCGTTGGTCAGGGGCAGAGTTCGACTAATTTTTAACACAAGTGTCGCGCCAATGCGACATTGGGTTAAAGTTAAAAGATTGAAGATAAGCGAAACGCTTTAATAGTTATTCCTAATAGATTCAACGGGGGCGTTCCTCTATCTTGAAATTCCCTTCGAAGTACTTTTATCTGTTTCAATTAATTCACCAGGTTTCACGTTCAATTAACAAAAGCGTTTAATTAAAATGTTAACTACAGAACTTCAAAGTGTAAACACTTTGAAGCGAGAATTGACATCGCAAAAGAGGAGAAAACGGAGGATTTTAACATGTGAAGTCTGAATGTTCCACCTTGGTGTCGCAGTTGCGCTAGTTCCGACAGATGGATATCCGTTCCGACCTGGCTAAAGTGAATAAGCAATCTCTGAATGCAAGTGCTGAATACAAGTTTCGTAGGTCCTCTTTAGCAGACCAACTACAAAAGGCCGAAACAAACACGACGAAACTGTTATTAATGTTTCTCTGTATCGTGAAAACGTCCGTGAAAGTGTTTCTTTATTTTAAGAAATTATTAAAATAATGACGTCGTTGTTTCAAAGCAACTGGCGGGAAATTTAAAACTGCACGAAAGAAAAGAACCGAGGGTACTTTTAAAATCGTGTTCTTTTTAAACGTTTTTCTTTGACAGGCACGGGTATCGATTAATGTAATTCAATAACGACTAATAACGATATAACAGAAAAGATTATCCTATAAACTCTTTTCTTAATGTAGAATATCTTTATTATTTCGAGTATTAAGCGAAAATTGAAAACATTGAAAATATCGCTGTTCCGAATAAAAATATTTCGTCCATAAATAAAAATTTGTAGATTTAAAAAGAACCAAACAGCGCAAGAGAAACGAAATAGAATATTATCAAATAGTAGATGAAGTTATTTAAGGAGTTAATGCAATTTATCTAATAACCTAATATAACCATTCACTGTGCTGATAGAACTATTGGATAGCTCTATCTAACCTAGCTAATAAACTTATGGCAGCTCTATATGAGTACTTAACGAAGTTATCTGAACGGCTAATTAAACTACCTAAGAAATTAATGCAGTTACCTGATGAACTGATAAGCTTACGCAGGAAGAAATCTGAAATTTATGATCGATGACTTTGTTACTTGTCAATTTACTAATATTGCGATTTGCTAAATTTTGAAACTAAATTCCACGAATCGGAAGCGATTTAATCGTTTAAAGTAAAATTATAAAATTAAAAAAGGGGATAGGTATGATCTGTAATTCTTTGCTTATCAATTCGTTAATATCATTAATTGGTAATTTATCGATCAAGAGGTCTTCGATGGTAACACAGCGTGATTTAAAACTCTTGCATGGTGCCTCATATTTTTATATACTATTTTATTTATTCACCTGCACGGCATACGGTCTATTTACAGCAATTATTGGCTTCTAGTTTCTGGATTAAATTGAGAAACTGCAATCGATTACTCTGCTTTATTTCTCACTACTAAGCGAACAAACTTCTATTTATTCTACCGATACGACAAGCAAACTGCGAATAGTACGCGTGAACATAGGAAATATCCAAAGCGTAGTTACGTTCACAATTCAATAGGTAAAAGAAATTTCTACTCAACCTTCACTTTTTACGTCATACCCATAAAAATATGAATTCGGCATAAACATCGCACTCTGTGCAGACGATGTCTGATCTTCCGGTTTGTTTTACAAGTGACTGCGAGCGAGTTAGATGCAGTGATCCGACGAGGAATCGCGACAATACCAACCGATTTACCAGCGAATAATACGGTTGAACACGAGTCAACTATCGCATAGAGACAATCTCAAGGGTACACTGCCCGAGGAAATAGAGACTATTGACCTGTGATGAAGCATTGGTACCTCTGGATCGATTACACTCCATACAGCATCTTCGACCATCTTAACAGCTAACTAGTGGAAATACACACATCGACTGACGAAAGTATTCGAAATTTCGCTGGCTCTGTAACGAGACGTAGCTATCGTGTTTGTGTAATAGTAAAATTTGAGATCAGTCCTGAAAATGTACATGTACGAGTACACATAGAAGTTACAAGATATTTATTGCAAACGTATATTTAGTGAAAAATTAGTATACACGGCGCGAATAGTAGCCTTAAAAGTACAATTAATGTTAAAGATAATGTATAAGATAGGATCACCTAAATATCTCCATTATTTGTATTATCGTATACAAAATTTTCTCAGGAGAAACATGCACTGTTTGAAGCAGTACACGTAATATTGGAAACTGGTTTCCTTAGTGATCGTTCCTTTTTACGAGATCCGAAGATCACTGATATCTTTTTGTCGATAAGCCTATATTTGTGTTTGGATATTCTCCTAGAGCATGGAAAAATAAATTCAACGACCTATAGAACTATGGTCCTTCCGATCCTATGCTTTTCAGATATTTGCGTCTGAATGTATTAAAATTTTATATCTCAGGTTGCGCAGCACACCGACTCTTCACGTTTATGTCCAAACATAAACATCGGCTCCTATTACAAGCGATAAGGCACTGGATGATCGCAACTGCGGAAATATTTTCGAATGCTAACCAATGTTTACGTTTGAATGCGTATACAGGAATTAGTATACTGGGTGTGAATTGAAATGCCGCGTAAATTTTTAGCAAGTTCGAAATTCAGAAGCGAATATCTCAAAATTATAAATAATTCGAATGATACGGTTTTACATATGGTTGAATTTTTTTTCACTCTCTACAAGAATATTCCAAAATAAATACACGGATATCAGTGAAAAATATCGGTAACCCTGAAATTTCATAATGAAACAATCACTAGAAAGAAAGATCTACTTTGAGTACTACGTTACGCTCCTTGATGCAGTGCAATTTTCTCCTGGGTAGTTTTCTTACACGACAATAAGTAGTGCAGCTACTTAGGTGATTTCATTTAGTTGATCCACCCTGTATACATTTTCAAGTTCGTTTGAAATTCGACCAACATATTGTCCTGTCTCGTTACAGTGCTAATGAAGTTTCCAAACGTTTTATATAATGCGTAGAATATTATTCAACTTGTAATTAATTCACGACTAAAGCGGAACTGTAAATGGAATAACAAAAAGAGGATTCTCGTTGAAAATCAGTTGACAATTTCTAAATATAGTCTCAGGCTGGTATAGCCGCTTATCTTCAAATTGCACTTGTAACTACTTAGAGTTACAATTTAATGGGGTGAATTCTACAACGTTTCTCTGTACGGCCAGGAGTTGGATTGTTCAGGACAGTTACGCGCCTCATTCGGCTCGGTGCCAACAGGCGTGTAAAGAGTTTCCATAGAACCACGTTCGGCAGCAAATTCACGGAGATCGACCTACGACCAGGACGTTCGACACCTTCTTTTTTCACGGCCACTTGAAACAGAGTACGTTCTTTCAATTGGCTCCGCCCAGGAGCTTATTCTCTGCGCGATATTCAAATATCAAATTCCTGTTTTATGGTTCATTTCAACGTTTTAACCACAGGTCACTTGCCAGCGAAAGGAGCTTCCATTTTTATCTCTTTAGTAGGATTCGGTGGAAGATTTTAGGAACATTGGCGTTTGAATACATTCAGTTTGCAGTTTCCGGCGTACAAAATCTTTTCAATTCTCAGGGGTCTCGAGACTTTCAGTATCCCAACCCTAATTTTTAGAACTCTCGCAAAGTTCAATTAATCGATCGTATGGCGAATGTAGATCAACTTGCTCTATCATTTTCTATAAAATAGTTAACGGCGTGATTAATGAATCACGTCCATAGGGATTGTTCACTGTTGAGAAATTTCCTAACACTTGGAAAGCCAGCACACTTTGCCGCGCGCAAGTTACAACGTTGTTACTCGGCAAAGTAAAAGCTTATTCTTTTTTTACACTTATTTTCATCTTTTTATAATATTGTTATAGAGAAGCTGGATCGAAGGACGTAAGGCCATAGGAAACTACGTATCGACATATTCATGGTGATCATGCATCGACAGTTATTTATAAATAGTTTGATTATTAATAAATAACTTCTTCCTTCTTTTCAGTTATTCTTTCGGTGTACGAGTTAGAACAGTACATGTTTCCCAATGTTTTTCCCTCAGCGCCTCGAAGATCCTGCTGTATCTTTTAGAAGTGGAATCTAGATAAAAAATGATCGTATCCGGTACTATATATACAAATACATAAGTACTGTACATATATAGTACTACGTTACTCTGCTGTACTTTTGTAACTTAAAACGACCAGTACCATAGAAAGTAGTATATGTATTACTTTATCATACTTGTAGTACTGTGGTACAACGAGTACTATACTTCAACTTCAACGAACAATAAACTTTAAGCTTAAGCTAACTCTCCAGAGTTTCAAAGAGTAACAAATTCGATTCTTTGCCGCTGCCAATCTTGTATCGACAGGAATGGTAAACATTTTGGAACGATGTTACAGATGAGGGCGTAGATACTGATAGTTTTGGCTACTGTTAGATGTAAATATCAATCTTTAACAATCTTTCCAATGACGTATGTTTATATGCCATTCTTTTCCTTATCTTGATCTGTGTATATAATTTTCTTATTTATCTTTCTAACTCGTTTGCTACCTGAGCTTGTAATAGGCGATAAATATTATAAAGTATTAGTAGTAAAGTATTATCACACTAAACTCAGAGATCAGCATATTTTATGATTGAGAATATGGAAAGAGCGTTATACAGGGTGGTTGGTAACTGGTGGTACAAGCGGAGAGGGGGTGATTCTAGGCGAAAAAAGAAGTCGAAAATATAGAATAAAAATTTTTCCTGTGAGGCTTTGTTTTCGAGAAAATCGACTTTGAATTTACGCTCGGTACGCCTGCGGTAGGTTATAACGCATGTCACTGTAGATCGTTGTCTCGATGGAAAAATGAAAAAAAAATTTTTTTATTCTATATTTTTGACTTCTTTTTTCGCGTAGAATCCACCAGTTACCAACCACCCTGTATACACTGACAACGTTTGCCGGGGAAGAAATGGGATACCCTATAGACAGTACTATATTAAGTACTGTAGTTTTAATAAAATACTATACATGTATGTTTTTTACATACATCACATTCTATGCATTTTTGCATTTTCAAATTTTCCATCAACGATTATGATAATTAAGTAGCTTAAGAGATTTTCGACTGACGTTTCTTTGGAAAATTGTTACTGTCATCGACATCTAAATACTACAAGGATTACCGTGCACAGGTTAACCGTATTATGCTGAAGCATGGCGATAATAATCTCCTTCTGTTTGGCAAGTATAATCCAGCCAGAGTTACGGGATACGGAAATTTATCTGGTGTCGTCTCTATAAATTTCTCTCGGCCGCTATCAAATGAACCGATCGATGTCATTAATTATTTAACCAGATCGCGTAATTATCATAATCGTTTAACAGTGTAACAGTATGATCGATGCGTAAAGTGATCGTTTAGTTATTCACTACTTTGTCACCTGATTAGTCAACTAATAAGACTCGATTATCCAAAGATTTCGAATTTCGTTTAAACTTTAACCACTTAATTGCGGAATTTAATTTTAGAAACCTCCATCGAAATAAAATTTTTGTTCCACGTGTATACTTGTCGAACGTATCTGTTTAACGTAACTCGTTGTTGCAATCGTTCTCGAGAAATTACAATTTTACAAGGAGATATTAATTTTCGTTAATTCTTCGACGTGGAAATTACGCGCGAAGAAAATCAATCGTCGTTCATATCAAAACAAGGAAAAAGATATATTAAATATTATAATGTATGCTACGATATTTAGATAATGGAAAATTCGAATAGCTGGACGTTCGGATAATGGCGTTTTATTGTTTCGCAAAAGTACCTTTCAAGACGTTGGTAATGTTTGTTGGTTTATGAAAGTCATACTACGTCATTATGACATGCAAACAGAGCATCCACCGTTAGTATTTTCAATTTTATTTTTAAAGGAATACGATTTTGCTCGATCAAGTCGATTGTCTGTTCCCTATGACAGCTGACTGTGTCACGTTGCCAACGATACATAACACTTCGACAAGATCGTCCATTGTTCCAACGAAACAATAACGATCGTAGCGCCATTTACTGGAAATCCGTCGAAACTTTCGCGTTCGTTCGGTATTATACTTATACGATGATATATTTAAAGATATAAAATAACAGAATGAACTTTTAAAGAAAGTAAAATAAAATTCTAGTTATTCTTATTCAGTTAGCTCTTTGAAAAGCGTGTACCTAAAATGTGTCGCATTGTTCACACTGTGTATAGATTTTTCACAATAATTATTTATATTTGTATATTTTTTATTTATTCGTTTCATCTCGTCTTGGCCTCGAAATATTCGAAACATCTTCAAATTTACGAACATATTTTAGTTTTCACTAAAATTCCAATTTGAACAATAAATTATAACTTCTTTTTACGTATGACGAGTATACTCGTCATAACATAAAATACTGCCATTTCATCATGACGAGTATACTCGTCATAACATAAGATACTGCCATTTCATCATGACGAGTATACTCGTCATAACATAAGATACTGCCATTTCATCATGACGAGTATACTCGTCATAACATAAGATACTGCTATTTCATCATGACGAGTATACCCGTCAGAAACAGCTAACTGGTTAATAAGGGGAACTGTGCGCTTTTATCTTTCATCTGTATGTTACGGTAGATCAAAATATGGCATGGTCGTTGCATGATATTATGCATTATTCATTTTCAGAATCACTCTTGTGAAATTTCAATTTAAAGGAAAAAAGAATCTTCAATTTTCTTCTTGCATTTTCTACTTTACATGCTAGTTCTTTTTTCTTATGCCTATATGCATGTATATTTGTATGTATGAACATCGTATTGCGTAATACCAAGGTGAAATTTATTAAAAAAAAAAAAAAAAGAAGAAGAGAAGATATTGATGTTTAAATATATTATCATCGCATCGCGTAATATGTAATTAAAGCTTACTTAAAAAAAGGAAAAAAGGGAGAAGGATAAAAAGTTTCTACGTCTGCACTTAACGAACGATAAAACAGATTTTCAATTATAAATTCTACTTACTTTTCGCTGATGCGTGCTTTCTGGAGCTCATAGTTGGTTAACGACAGCATGTCACATTTCCTGTTACACCGACGAATCCTCCTCAGGGAGCGCACCGCGGTTAATGAAAGCCCCATCGCCAGTCACCGGCATCTTGAACCTCGTGAACATAATAGCCGGCAGAGAATTCTACTTTTCATCGATCGAAACCCGCCTGAGGTTGCATTCTTCAACCGGGTATTTCACAGTCACGATATATCACAGTCGAAGGTGGTACTTCAGTCGGTGTTTCGCGGAATACAACGAACGATTACTGGAAATAAAAAAAAAAACAATTATGAGAATGCTGAATTAACTTTTCGAAGGATAGGAACAAAGAATATCACGAAATAGCTTTAGCGAGAAAGTTTAAGCTTTAACCAGTTAAACAATTTTTAATTTAGCTAAATCTAATTTTAAAAATTCCTTACGTGCGTAGTTAAATTAAATTAAGCAATGACGAGTATATACGTCGAACGCGGAGCAAACGCTCGTATTACAAATTTTACGAAGAAAGTAACGCAAAACAAGGAAGTATCATATTTTTATTTGATAAAAATTAACAATTTATTGTTGGAAAAGGTATCGCTAGTAAAAATTTAAAAATTGCCAAAAAATAATAAAATAAAGTAGACAAAACAAATCGGAGAACAGCCGATATACGCGATAAAGTACAGAAATGGCGATTCATTGGGGAAAATGGAGAATTCGATTTATACAAAGCGATACATTACACGAAGCATAACCGATACACCAAAGAGAATAATCCAGTAATAAAAATTTTGGTTATAAAATACATAACAGTTTTATTAGAAGTATAAAAAAAACATACCACTAAATGTCATTTATATTACCTTTTACTAAAATTTTGAGTTTTTATAGTAAATGGCAATTCTTTATTTTACGCGACGAGTATACACGTCGAACGCAGTTATTATGTTAATACGTGGACTTAAGTAAAGAATCGTACGTTAAGTTCTACGGCTACCGTTTTAAGTACGGAGGAATGAGAAATAGAAAATCGTAAATCAAACGCATTTCTAGGCAGCAGAGGCTGAAATAAGATCAAATTACTATCGATTAAGTTTTAATATTTTAGTCTACTAAATGAATTTAATTGTATTGTTAATAAAGCGAAGCTTACAAGAGATGATAATTGGTATAGAGGTTATTCTTATATATAAAAAAACAATAAATAAATCGAAACGTAGAATAAGATTTTTCCATTTTCGAGAAAATTAAGCTTGGAAATTTGTTAAGTATATGCGAATAGCGTGACAAATTATCATCTTTAAAACCTCTGACGGAAACGTAATATCGCGTTGTTATTAAGGTTAACAACCAATTAGCCGATTTATCATAGTCATCAGCCTACATACGAGTTCTAAGATCTATATGGATAGCGGAACTTTGAATTCTAATTAGAACTCGGAAGTCGTGCAGTTTCTTCGTGCTGTTTCAATAGCAATTATATGTATAGTTTATCACAAAGCCGCAAAAGCGACGAAAGGAGATTGCCAGCCAGTTGGCCAAATTGAACATTCATGTTAATATTCGATATTTTATCTCGATCAATCTTATGCTACAACTTTTTCTTTTTTCATTTGATCTTCATTTGATTGTTTCGATTATTTTCTGAACTTGATTTACAATGGTGATAAAAAAATCTAAATTTCCATAAACGTCCAGACATTACTAATTCGTTATTTAAATTCAAAGTTGAGAACTATAATCTTTGGAAGTTTCCATTTCTCACGATTAGATGCTTTCTAGAGGCGTCTAGTAGAGTGTTTGCCTTCGTAACAGCGACAACTTTACTATACCGTAATGTTAGTTCCTTTTCGCGAGAGTTGGCACGAATGATTTGTTTTTATTGTTTTTCTCCTAAAAGCGTGCGAGTTACTTCCTTCTCGAGGAGGAGACACGTAACGTGTACACGCGGGTGCAGTTATAGCGAAGGGACGCGCGATAAAATGTGTGTTGAAAGTCATCGGGGCTTTGTACTCTTTTATCTCAATAAAATCCAGCAGTCCGGACTGAGTGAGAGAAATGTTTTGAAGATAGAGACAGAGAGAAGAACAAAGAAATGTGAACGTACAGGTGGAAGAATGGACCGACCTGGAAAATGTTTATTAAAATAATACATCACTTCGTTTGAGCGGATGTTATCTCGAAATATAATTATGCGTTCGTTTGCCGGAATAAGGAAGTGATTCTCCATCGAATTATTTTATCATTTAGCTACAAAATAAACGAATCTTTCGTTTAATCGATACGCAACAAAATAAATATCAGAAATAACAGTGGCTCGAAGCAATTTTATGGATTTATAATATCTGCATTTTTATCGATTTCAAAGGCTTTTTTATCAAGTATACGGATAAAAACTTCTATTGTGTTTTCCCTTACGATATGTGTTTCCTTCGTGCAGATTTCAAAATCTTAGAAAAACTTTCAAACAGATGGGGGCTGATCTTTAATCGAATACATCCATCTGAAATTTTCGTAACCTTTTTCTAAGCTCTTATACACAGCAACCGACAAACGTTGTAAACGATTCTTCCGTAATAAAGAACATCAACCACGGACTACAAGTGTTTCTTTATTCTATGCAATTAAATTGGCCCCAACGTCATTAAGCCACCGCTGCAGGCATAGCGTAAGAGCGCTAGTTACGCACACACAGATTGACACATTCGTTAGCAAATGTACGGTCAAAAACAAGATGCAAGTGTCAAGAGTTCTTTACTTTACACCTTTGAACATGTTAACCTTTTCTTAATCCTCCATCTGAATATTGGATCGTTTTCGACCACTAATTTGAAGTAATTTTCTATTTC
This sequence comes from Bombus impatiens, assembly GCF_000188095.3. Taxonomy (NCBI): domain Eukaryota; kingdom Metazoa; phylum Arthropoda; class Insecta; order Hymenoptera; family Apidae; genus Bombus; species Bombus impatiens. The sequence continues at coordinate 82,575 of NT_177315.1, read as the reverse complement.
TCTCATATTTTTGTTCAACTTTTGCTTTTTTTAGAGAAACACTCACACATACACGTACATATATATGTATACAGGATCCGGCCGAATAACACGCAGAAGCGTGCATAACGTGATTTCTTATGGAAAAGTAAGCATGGAATAGAATTTTAGTCGATAATAGAAGGCTTAGTTTTCAAGAAAATTGAGTTTGAAAAGTATACTCGAACATGGCTAATTACCGTAAACTGGATACAAGTAAACAATCAATATGGCGCTGTTGTAGAAGCGAAAGTAAGTAAAACATGTAAAATAAAATCTTTCCGTTTAAGACTTTATCTTTAAGAAAATAAAGTTTGAACGTGTTTAGTTAAGAATCGATCCAGTATTACACGTACAATAAATTTTCAAATTTATTTTTTCGGAAACAGCGTGTCTTGAGAGAAAATTGTATTGTATATTTTTGACTTATTTTCACGCGTAGAACCATTTCCTGTCGATTATATTTAGTCCGTAACTAGCCACGTTCAATTTTCAAACTCGATTTTCGCGTAAACTAACCCGAGAATGAAGAAGTTTCGTACTATATTTTTTTTCTTATTTTTCTACAAGGAGCCACGTCCTGCACGGTTTTATAGGTTATCCGGCAGGATCCTGTATATAACATGCAATAATAAAAACTACTAGATGATAGATGTTCTGGAAGCTTGGAAAAGTATTCAAGAATTTTGTGCAGCTTTTTTAAAACACAAAAACGTAAAAAAAGGACCGCATGGATTTAAACGAGCCAGGGAGGGTTAAACGCTAGAGAATATAATATGCAGTGGCTTAATAACGAAATAAACAATCAATCAGCGATTAAGGAAGAACCATCGATCAATAATTTTTCAGTAATTGTCTGTCTGACTGTCGTTGCGTATAACCTGGAAACGTCAGATATGACAAGCAGCCAATGCACGGTATAATATTCATCACACGGCCGCACGCATGAAACAAAAAGAGAAGAGAAAAAAAAAAAAAAAAAAAAAAAAAAAAAAAAAAAAAAAAAAAATTCCAGAAATACTAGAAAAATCAATTAAACCTCGATTGAAATCATGTCATTACGATATGACTTGACTGGTTCCTCTCGAAACAGCCGCACATTTAATATTTTAGATTTCTCTTAAAAATTATAAAATTATTATAACCCATAGATCGTAACTTTTCGATCGATGTGCCGTTTCTATAGTAATCAATTATGAAATGTAATTTCCCGAGGAACGAAAAGTTTTTGGTCGCTTAGCTTTCAAAGTTGCACAGTGTTGTTTTCGGTAGAAGGAAACAACACAGTAATTTTGTGTTGCAGCGCGGCAGTCGACCGGACAAAGTATACGCGATGAAAGTATAGTTAGAGAAAAGAGGCAGCTTTTGCTGGACATTAAAAAGGAATTTCTTTCCTGGGCTCTTTAAAGAGAATTCCTTTGTGCAAAGTTTTAAGTATTTTCTCTCAGCTCAAAGAACTTCTTTAACGACCTCAAACAAACTTTTTACAACTTTATTCGCCATGCCTAACTATGTTTTGTTTAAATACGATATTTGATCTAAATAATATATTTTGTCAATATTCAATAATTATTTTAGCACTAACCATATCAGGTCAGACGAGCAGTTTTGAAATTTCATTTCAAATTCTACATTCATCGTTACCCCTTTTGTTCATCCAACTTGATGTAAATTCTGATATTAACAAAAATTGGGAAATTGATTAATCAGATAATTTACACAATCTAGATAGGGTTAAACGAACGAAAGAAATAACGATGAGAAGCTCCGTTATATGAACGTTCTGTCGACTGAATGTTACGATTATTATGCGTAAACATTGTAAACAAGTGCAGAATGTTCACACACTTCCGTAGGATTTCTACTAACCACGGACATAATTACGAACCAAGATGTAATTAGAATTCATAAAAAGTCAAGTTTAGGAGAGTACAGTAACATGGTAGGAAATGCCTGGTTGCAGATGAAAAACGAAACGCCGAGGAGTGTACGAGGTGAACTTTCTTGCCGTGTGAAACGCTAGAAGAAAATGAGGAACTGAACTTGGGTGGAAATGACACAGATAAAGTTATCGCAAAATGTCACATGGAATAACAGGATGCAACGATTGTGACGAGTCCAGCGTAACAGAGTGCCATCGATTCGCTAAGAATTACAATAATCGAGCACGTTCTTCCGACGAAGTTAGCTCGCAAAATATTTTGAACGACGACCGAGAAGTGGAATAATCAGGATGAAACGAACGACAGCAGTAAGGAAGTTTCGTGGTATTTATTTTCGATTTTCGAACAGACAGCTCGGATATCGTATCGATTTATACATAATCGCAAGAATAATCGAAGATTTCTTGTAGACAACACCGTAAGTGGCAAATATCGAATTTTTTTAAGAGAGAGGAAAAGTTCTCCTGGCTTAAAATCACTTCCAAAATTTCATTTTGCTGCAATTGTTCTACGACCTTAAGCGTATAATAATCCAAATGGCTCAGAAAATTCTCTAGTTTCTGCTCTAGCATAGTGGAAATTCGCCGGAAAAAAGGGTTGTACTTGTAGAAGAGCTTGCATGCAACCAAAGGCCCAAAACCAAAAGTCTCTTAGTGTTATAAATATCATTCGCTGTAAGTATCGATCCTATTTGGCGCTAAATAACTTGTATAAAAACAAGTAATATATTCTTCCAAGATGTCTTTATCTTTATCACAGGAGTATATTTCATAATGTTCTGAGCAAAAATTGTTGAGCATGTCGCTTAATGATATTTACATTGTTTTATATAAATTCGTTATAATTTTTATTTCAACGTTATTAGTAATTATTTACAAATAGAAATTGTTCTTGAATCTTAAATACTTAAATACAGAATATTCCCATTGGCAGGTATGACATTATACGATAAAAAGGCATATTTGTTTATTTTTGTTACTTACAGCCTTGTCTACCACTGAAGGAATCTTCAACTATGATTTAATACTTCACAGATCCAATATGGTGACGCTTGAAAACAGGAGAAAGATTGCGCACATTTTTTTCTTATTTAAGGTTTCGTATAATCTCGTTGATTGCCCTCAGCTACTTCAGCTTATAAATTTTAACGCGTGTTCGCGGTCTTTGCGTAATGCTTTCCGGATTGACTTCTTTGCGAGCGATATTAGAAACAGCGACCCGATTACCAGGCCATGTACACACGATAACGCATTATCGGATCAAGATGGTCTCTTTCCTGAATCCTTTCGCAACTTTGGACGCTCGATGTTCGTAATATATTAGGTGGTCCGAAAAGTTTCTTTCATTTTATAAGAAAATAATGGATACACAATATTTTCTGTCTTATATTGTTTTATCGATCAACGTATGATCCATTTTGTTCTATCAAGATAAAGATCATAACGTTCGACGGATTAGGTTTCGTGTTTGTAATACAAAGATGCGTCGTTGTAAAAGAAAGACACTTTTCGGACAACTTAATACAACGCCTTAATATTCGGAACGATTCGAAGCTTAGAACTCTTGAAGGTCTTAATAATCTTGATAATCTTGAAAGTCCTGAAAGTCTTGATAGTCTTGGAAGTCTTGAAAATCTTAATTACCTTGATAATCCTGAAAGTCTTGGAAGTCTTGGTAGTTTTGAAAGTTTTGGAAGTATTTGAAGTTCTGAAAATTTTGGAAATATTGGAAGTTCTGAAAGTCTTGGAAATATTGGAAGTTCTGAATGTTTTGGAAATATTGGAAGTTTTGAATGTTTTGGAAATATTGGAAGTTCTGAAAGTTTTGGAAATATTGGAAGTTCTGAATGTTTTGAAAATATTGGAGGTTCTGAAAGTCTTGGAAATATTGAAAGTTCTGAAAGTCTTGGAAGTCTTGATAGTCTTGAAATTCTTGGAAATATTGGAAGTTTTGAAAGTCTTGATAGTCTTGGAAGTCTTGAAAATCTTAATTACCTTGATAATCCTGAAAGTCTTGAAAGTCTTGGAAGTCTTGATAGTCTTGGAAGTCTTGATAGTCTTGAAAGTCTTGGAAATATTGGAAGTTCCGAAAGTCTTGATAGTCTTGGAAATATTGAAAGTTCTGAAAGTTCTGGAAGTCTTGATAGTCTTGAAATTCTTGGAAATATTGGAAGTTCCGAAAGTCTTGATAGTCTTGGAAGTCTTGGAAATCTTAATTACCTTGATAATCCTGAAAGTCTTGAAAGTCTTGGAAGTCTTGATAGTCTTGGAAGTCTTGATAGTCTTGAAAGTCTTGGAAATATTGGAAGTTCCGAAAGTCTTGATAGTCTTGGAAATATTGAAAGTTCTGAAAGTTCTGGAAGTCTTGATAGTCTTGAAATTCTTGGAAATATTGGAAGTTTTGAAAGTCTTGATAGTCTTGGAAGTCTTGAAAATCTTAATTACCTTGATAATCCTGAAAGTCTTGAAAGTCTTGGAAGTCTTGATAGTCTTGGAAGTCTTGATAGTCTTGAAAGTCTTGGAAATATTGGAAGTTCCGAAAGTCTTGATAGTCTTGGAAGTCTTGGAAATCTTAATTACCTTGATAATCCTGAAAGTCTTGAAAGTCTTGGAAGTCTTGATAGTCTTGGAAGTCTTGATAGTCTTGAAAGTCTTGGAAATATTGGAAGTTCCGAAAGTCTTGATAGTCTTGGAAGTCTTGGAAATCTTAATTACCTTGATAATCCTGAAAGTCTTGAAAGTCTTGGAAGTCTTGATAGTCTTGGAAGTCTTGATAGTCTTGAAAGTCTTGGAAATATTGGAAGTTCCGAAAGTCTTGATAGTCTTGGAAGTCTTGGAAATCTTAATTACCTTGATAATCCTGAAAGTCTTGAAAGTCTTGGAAGTCTTGATAGTCTTGGAAGTCTTGATAGTCTTGAAAGTCTTGGAAATATTGGAAGTTCCGAAAGTCTTGATAGTCTTGGAAGTCTTGGAAATCTTAATTACCTTGATAATCCTGAAAGTCTTGAAAGTCTTGGAAGTCTTGATAGTCTTGGAAGTCTTGATAGTCTTGAAAGTCTTGGAAATATTGGAAGTTCCGAAAGTCTTGATAGTCTTGGAAGTCTTGGAAATCTTAATTACCTTGATAATCCTGAAAGTCTTGTGGCGGATCGGTATCAATAGAGGACGCCGACAGATCGAGCCGCGGGTACCAACCGCCCAACACTAGAGGGCTACGACGACAACGAGTCTATCGGTCTAACTCGCTAGCGGTCGAATATACGAGCGATTGATATATATACCGCACCTAGCGAGACTCCCTCTACGTCTAAGGCAGGGACTACCGGGCACAGCCTTACTGACGAGTCCACCGGTAGTCCCGGGACGAAACGCACAACTCACTCTCTCTCTCTTCCCTCCCGCCACAGTCTTGAAAGTCTTGGAAGTCTCGGTAGTCTTGGTAGTCTTGAAAGTCTTGGAAATATTGGAAGTTCTGAAAGTCTTGGAAGTCTTGATAGTCTTGAAATTCTTGGAAATATTAGAAGTTTTGAAAGTCTTGGAAGTCTTGAAAATCTTAATTACCTTGATAATTCTGAAAGTCTTGGAAGTCTTGATAATCTTGGAAGTCCTGAAAGTCTTGGAAATATTGGAAGTTCTGAAAGTCTTGATAGCCTTGGAAGTCTTGAAAATCTTAGTTACCTTGATAATCCTGAAAGTCTTGAAACTTTTGATAATCTTGGAAGTTCCGAAAGTCTTGGAAATATTGGAAGTTTGAAAGTCTTGAAAATCTTAATTACTTTGATAATCCTGAAAGTCTTGAAAGTCCAGAAAGCCTTGGGAATATTGGAAATTCTAAAAGTCCTGATAGTCTTGGAAGTCTTGAAAATCTTAATTACCTTGATAATCTCGAAAGCCTCGATAGTCTTGATAATCTTGGAAGTGCTGATAGTCTTGGAAATATTGAAAGTTCTGAAAGACTTGATAGTCTTTGATGGTCTTGAAAGTCTTGAAACTCTAATCGCGAGTCCTGATACGTATACTTTGCCATCAATGTCGAATATGATAAATATTAAATCAAATTGAATATTAAACCCCTATCGTTCTGTTATGTGAAAATTCTCATACATAAACACATTTGTACGCCGATTAATTCATCTAACGAACGTTCTACTGTGATCGTATTATTTATTATTAAGATTAAACATATAAATAAAGTAGAAAGAGAGGTGAAACGAATAACGGAAGGGAAAATTTTACACCTCGGATATACGATATGTGTGATAAAAGCCGTGAAACGTGATAGGATCGTAACAGTCGAACCATTTCCTGCGTAATTCGTTGTTGAGAATGAAGCCTTGGGCGGCCAAATCTTTGTCACCGAACATAGTACATAAATTCTCAGTTATCGTTATGGTATCGTAGCTATGTTATCGCATATGTTCCTCTCGCGAATCTTTAATTTTCATTCTCAGGTGTTTCTTGCATGTGAACTGATTTGAATAAAAAACTGAAAATATAGCAGAGGCCGAAGTAAAATAAATAAATATTCGCAACTTTTATAAAACAAAATATTTCAAACTCCCTTCGAACAAACAAAAATTTATGCTCGAAGGAAATATCGTGTTTCGTATTTTTCGAAATTGAATGAAACATCAGTTTTTATTAGAAGATAAAAATATTCTATTTTTCACGAAGATAAGAGAGTATTTTGTACTTAGGGGAAATAAATATTCTCGATTTTCATGCAATGAAATATTCCCGATATTCCTGTCCCGATTATTTTGAAAACAAACACTGCCACATAGTATTTCTCGCGTGACATATTTTATTTAATAAAACGTTAACAAAGATAGAGAACGAAAACAAAGCTTCTTCTCCAGAAAGATAATCTTCGAAATTTTCTTGGTATCATCAATTTCCCAGATTGCTTTTCAAATCGTTATAAAGTTGGAAAAGTAGCACGAGTGACAGCAATAAAAGTAAAATAAGAACGAAGTGAGAGGAGAATGGTTGAGTAAGCCAGTAGTATAAGCGTTATGCGGTCAGACCACGAGATTCAAAGTTCGCTTCTTCTTTCGACGCGAGGTAAAAAGACCAACAGTATCGGAATCGACGAGCATTACTCGCATTTTGTGAACAAATTCATCTTAAAGCAATAAAAATTCTTGCGAAATTTTATACAAGAAATCTTCGTTCCGTTGCCTGATTATTTACGTTTCATCGCTACTGGATTTGTCTTCACAATTAAAAAAGCTTCCCTAGCAAGCACATGTGATTTTACTTCCGACAATCCTCGATTCTTCCCTATCAAAGAATTTTTCTTCTTAAGAATACTTGTTCTTTGTTGTAAAATATTCTTTTCTTCTCTCTCTCTCTCTCTCTCCATCTCTCCCTCTCTCTTTTTCAACAGACAATAGACAATTGATTTGGCAAAGGCCTCTATGTAAGGGCCAATCGTTAGATTTTTATACCGTTTCTGTGAAAAGCTTGGAAAACTCTAAAAGCTATAAAATCGTCTTCAAAAAGTAATTCAAGTAGAAAAATTACGAAAGTACACGATTAGGTACTTGTATGAGTTTCTTTTATACAACGTTGATTTGTACTATTCCTTTGAGCCTTATTATCCTTGTTATTAATAATTAAATAATACATCCTCTTCAATGTTCGATTTTATAATTTTCCAGCTATCTTTATCTATATACATTTTTCGTCTAAGTTCACTATACATTTTGGCTAGTCTTTTAAGACGTGATCGTCTAATTTTGGCTTTCTCCTGTCACATATTTGACATAGTACTTCTTCATTCATATATTATGATACTTCACTTATTCTCTTGATTTTCTAGTCTTTTCTTTCGGTCAGTTTTATCCGTGCTAGTATGATAATTAATATTACCCAGAGAAATTGTACCGATTTGTCTTCTTCTCCTCTACTTTATTTCCACAAATGTCAATTACTACGTATTTTTTTATACTCGACCAATTAATTCACTAACCGATCCGTATAATTTCCTTCAGAAGTATTATTAACACTTTACCGACTGATAGCCGATTGATCGGTTTTTTGTCACCGACGTTTACCGACCGATACCCGATTAATTGTTTTTTTGTCGCCGACATTTACCGACTGATAATCTACTAATCGGCTTTTGTCGCCGACGATCTTTCTCATTTGAGCAGTAATTTGTTATCTAGTACTAAGGTACCTTGCTCAATTGCGTCAGTTGCGTTGCTGTGTAAGCTCCCACAGTTTTATACCAATTTGAGAAACTTACCGTTCGCGATGAACGAAAAGAATGGTATTGCAGAGTCTAAACCGAAACACAGCCGGCGCTAGGGAAAATCTGCGCCTAAGCTGTCGGTCAGACGTGCGTATGCTGTAGAACCGGTAGCGGTCAGTAATGTGTTAACATTATTATCAACATTAACAGTATTATTAACACGTTCGACGCAACTCGTGTTAAATTATACTCGATTCTGTATAACTTGCTATTCAGAGTTCGTAAACTTGCACAACCTGCTCTGTTAAATATTTATCTGCACATACAACATGTTACATTAACATGTTAAATGTACATATTATAGAGCAACAAAGTTACCCCGCATAAAAAGCTCAAATTTTTGCCGCTCGTACTAGTATCTAATAGCAAACAAAACGGGACGATAATTAGAATAACTAATAATACGATAGAACGTGCAAATATACATTCGACTAAATCGTACTAACGACTGGCGAAACGCGAACCAAGTCAAAGCTCTACAAATTGGTTTAACGATCGGACCTAACAAGTGTATCTGAAATCTGGAAACTCTCTAATTCAATCAGGTCCCCGTGAAGCTCATATTGAAAGAAAAAAAAATAACTAGAACACCAGGCACGAAATATCATTGCAACATTTCGAAATTACGTTTCCACTATGAAACGAACGCAACTTTTTCAACTTTCAGAAGATATCGTAAACGTTGCGAACGAATGTTTGATCAATTACATTTGTCGCTTGGAAAATTGCCATTCGTAACAACAAATTGACCGACGGCTGTTCTAAATTCGCAAGCAATGGAATTTTTTCTTAATAAAATTCCAAAACATCACGTTCGATCAAATCAATTTCTACTATGATTTTCGACAGTTTGCCTTCTGATGGTCGACTAATATTACTATGTATCTAACATTTATAAAAGTAATCAATCTCAACATTAGAAGATTGTGTTAATTTCCAAAATCCAAATCTAGAATTAATTGATATTATTATTTATTGAGATATGTATAATTTTATATGCTAGTCTAGATTGGCCGCGTAGTAGTGACATACGTATGTGAATACGAGTGTGTGGAAGTATATGTGTGCGCTGCGTCTCGAAAAACAGCTGAATGTAACTGTTCTGTTGGCAATGTGGTATGGAAGATGGCGAGACGAAGAGAGTGCTTAGACGCGTGCAAATGTATATCGACGAATATCCTAGAAATCGTTTATTAAATAAATCTAAAACTATTTTAATATGAATTCTAAGTGTATCCTTAGTGTTCCTTTACTTTTATTTCGGCAATTAAGATCTACAATTCTCAACATTATTATTATTTGTTTATCGTATGGAGACTGCAAGCCTAGTACAATCTCTATCACAAACGTGCACATTTCACGCGTAGAATTAATCGATATTTACATAGCGTATACAGTGGTACACATTTCGCGTTCGAATGTTTCAAAACCTCTTTTTTTTTTCTTTCTTTAAATCATCTCTGATTTAACCATGCTGGTGCCTCGTTCGTCTTCTATTTAAACGAAAATTAAACAGTCATTCGTCAAAGCTCGTTTCAGTTCAGAGAACAGGATTTACTGCGAATTCTATGACTCGATCGGAGATTTCTGAATCACCGTTACAATTAAAGCTGCACTTTTCTCTCTCGGTGGAACCTCCGCCCGAGCAAAGGAGTTTCGCGAGTCTTTGAACGAATATCTGGTCGCCGAACTTGTAGTGAAAGAAATTTCAGAAAGCCAAGCTTTTTCTACTTCGTCAATTTAATCCCGAAAAAAAAAGAAAAGAGCGTTTAATAGAAATTATAACGAGAGTGATGCTCGAATTAAATCAACCACTGTACGGAGCACTGCTGCTAATTCGTTTTAACGTAAAAGCGTAGAAAATATCAGCGCGCGTTCGATAGTCAAACGAACGAATTTCTGCTGTCAAAGATTCTTTTCGTAAAAATTCTCGAGTAATAATACACGTAAACACGAATTTATCTGTTTTTCTTTTCTTTTAATTTCCGTCTAACGAGACGATTCCACGAGAAGATTATCGCTTCTGGTAATTATTTTACCATTTACTACATACAAAGTAGTTACAATTTGCTGTTTAAATTGGAATTTAGTAATTGCAGCAAATTGCAGTAATAAAATTAAAAAATAAAGATCATTTCATTACAACTTAATTCTATATTATAACAGCCACACATACTCTGTGGTTCACGAGTATACTCGTCATCGCTTACCTTTTGCGACACAATTTAGGTACACACTTTTCAAACAGATGGCGACAGCTTATTGATTAATACAAATTAAGTCGTTAAATCACCTAAATACATTTCAATGCATTTTTCCAACACTCTATGTGTAAAATGAAAGGTTTGCAAAGATCGGGAGATGAAAGTTACTCGAGAAAATAAGACTTAATCTCGAAATCTAGACTTCTCCGTTTTATCGAAAACTAAAACGCTGAAAGCACTATTAAATCTAGGGCTCACAGTAACTCGACGACACTCGCCAGTTTGAATTACGGATTCTTTAAACGCTTCAACAATTTCATCCCTTCCTAATTTCAATTATCAAACTTTTTTTTTCCTTCAGTACTTTTGCTCAGATAATAACATCTTTCATTACGAATTACCGCTTCTTGTTTGTTATTCGTTCGTCCCACAGCCTGTCTCGTATCAATCATTTAGGAACACAGACGAGTTTATGCTTGTACGGAGTAACTTTTTTTGACTTAATCGTTCTGTTCATTTCACGGTATATATAGGGGAGTTTAATGAGGAAACTTAGCGATTACATAGAGAGCTGGTCGACGTAAGAAATAAGTTGGTACAAAAATATGTTCCATCCAGTTTCTGTAACAGATTATTATTGGCCGATAGTTTGGAATAGTCTACTTCAACTTGTTTCACAATCGTTACAGCGCAGAATCTTTAAAAGAAGCTGTATAAAATATTTTATCGTAGGTTTCCTCTCTCCTAACTATTTATACAGGCTGTTTCATTTTTATCCCGCTAAACGCGGCGTCGGCATATTCTACGATTAAAAGTAAGGAAAAAATGTTGTATAAACGTAGGGTAACGTGAATGCTTTATTACAAACTTATAACAAAAATAAGGAAAAATTATAAACAACTGGATTCTCGTTTGATCGATTAGTCACGTCTACCGAACTTCTTACTCAAAGTTCTTGCAAATACAACATCGACATCGTCTCCATGCGGAATCAAATAAGAAATCGGTCGTTGGTAATTTTGTTATTCTTGTTACAACTTTGTAGTAAACCATTTACGACCATTTTGACGATTATACAGGGTGGTTGGCAATTGGTGGTACAAGCGGAGAGGGGGTGATTCTACGCGAGAAAAGAAGTCGAAAATATAGAATAATTCTTTTTTTTTTTTTTTTTAATTTTTTCATCGAGACAACGATCTACAGTGAGATCCGTTATAATGTACCGGAGGCGTACCGAGCGTAAATTCAAAGTCGATTTTCTCGAAAACAAAGCCTCACAGGAAAAATTTTTATTCTATATTTTCGACTTCTTTTTTCGCCTAGAATCACCCCCTCTCCGCTTGTACCACCAGTTACCAACCACCCTGTATAACGCTCTTTCCATATTCTCAATCATAAAATATGCTGATCTCTGAGTTTAGTGTGATAATACTTTACTACTAATACTTTATAATATTTATCGCCTATTACAAGCTCAGGTAGCAAACGAGTTAGAAAGATAAATAAGAAAATTATATAAGTAACGATATATAAGTTAATTAGCGAGATGTGCACCTAAGTAACAATATTTCTTTGATACGACGTTGGTTTGTACTATCCATTTGAGTATTATTTCTATCCTTATTAATAGTAGTTAATGTCACATCGTCCTGTCTTACTCTAGGCAAAACGCTCTAATTTTCATTGCACTCTGTATGAAGCAGCGGAGTCTTCTTACGTCCCCTTCAGCGTTCGCTTTCATAATCACTTAACCAGTTAGCTGTTTCGAGCTCTTTGAAAAGTGTGTACCTGAAATGTGTCGCTATATACACTATACATATAGTTTTTTCATAAGAATTATTTACATCTTTATATTTCTTCGTTTTATTTCGTCTTGGCCTCTGAATATTCAAAATGTACAAATTTACGAATATATTTCAGTTTTCACTAAAATTGCAATTTGAACAGCAAATTGTAACTACTCTTCACGCATGACGAGTATACTCGTCCTGGCACAAAATATTGCCATTTCTTTATGACGATTATAGTCAAAAACGGCTAATTGCTTAAATACATTTAAAATTATTGAAATATACAGGGTGGTTGATAATTGGTGGTACAAGCGGAAATGGGGTGATTCTACGCGAAAAAAGAAGTCGAAAATATAGAATAAAAAAATTTTTTTTTTTTCATTTTTCCATCGAGACAACGATCTACAGTGAGATGCGTTATAACGTACCGCAGGCGTACCGAGCGGAAATTCAAAGTCGATTTTCTCGAAAACAAAGCCTCACAGGAAAAATTTTTATTCTATATTTTCGACTTCTTTTTTCGCGTAGAATCACCCCATTTCCGCTTGTACCACCAATTATCAACCACCCTGTATATTTCAATAATTTTAAATGTATTTAAGCAATTAGCCGTTTTTGACTATAATCGTCATAAAGAAATGGCAATATTTTGTGCCAGGACGAGTATACTCGTCATGCGTGAAGAGTAGTTACAATTTGCTGTTCAAATTGCAATTTTAGTGAAAACTGAAATATATTCGTAAATTTGTACATTTTGAATATTCAGAGGCCAAGACGAAATAAAACGAAGAAATATAAAGATGTAAATAATTCTTATGAAAAAACTATATGTATAGTGTATATAGTAATTGGTGGTGCAAGCGGAAATGGGGTGATTCTACGCGAAAAAAGAAGTCGAAAATATAGAATAAAAAAATTTTTTTTTTTTCATTTTTCCATCGAGACAACGATCTACAGTGAGATGCGTTATAACGTACCGCAGGCGTACCGAGCGGAAATTCAAAGTCGATTTTCTCGAAAACAAAGCCTCGAACGAAAAATTTTTATTCTACATTTTCGTCTTCTTTTTTCGCGTAGAATCACCCCCTCCCCGCTTGTGCCACCAGTTACCAACCACCCTGTATATTTGCAGTGACTGGAAAGTTACAACTGTCCTATTCGTGTTATACATTTATGGGAAATTGAAAGAAACAAAAATACGCACGGTGTCCGAATATTAATGCCAGCCACTGTAAATGGCCAGCAGGAACCATGAGGGAATCGCGTTGCGCATAAAATATTTTCACTGAAATGTTTTCATGCTCTATATTTGCTGTAAACGAAAATAGTTCTATATATGGCCGAGACCAATATAGATCAGCGATACAAAACGCACACATAGGAGAGAAAGGCTAACCAACATTTATAGATACCTATATAGAAAACTGCTAAAAATACAAAAAAGCCTGCTCTCGCAATTACGCCCTGTTCTCCCGGCTATATTAGATACAGAATAATTAAAGACAATCCTGATTGTACTCGTACGCTAACCGAGAATACCGTATGATCTTGATAACTTGATCTCTTTTTTTCTCTTTTTCTTTTTTTTTTTAATATCTAGCATTATAGCCCTACTACTCTGCAACTATGCCTTGTTATTCGTGCTATTCAAAAAAATATATTAAAACGTTTAGAGATAAGTTTTTCTTTACTGCCGTGTATTCAACTTTATGGACAATTGTTTTAACCTCTGTTTAAATCACGGTGGATTTTAGCCGTTCCAAAGTAAAATATAAAATAAACCGGGCCGAGATTTACACTTGTTTCGGTGTAATTGACGAGCGCACTGCGTGCGTTTATGGAAATTTGGATTTTTGGAGATACAACTAAAATACACAGCTTTGAAAACGGAAATTTGATTTTTGAATAAAATTTCTTTCCCTCCCAAAACTAATCAGTTACCAAAAGAATCGAGATTCGTAATTACACGGACACCCTGTACGTGTATCTGTGCGTAACATTTACCTAAATTGCAATTCCATTGAAAAATTGTAAAAAAGATCTATGCCGGTATAAAGATCGCAAGGAAACGACGATCGTTATGAGCAGTTTAACCTTCGTAAAACAACACCTAAAATCGTTTCTTAAAACGATACTCGGTTGCCATTAAAAGGCCAATAACGTAGCTATCTATATGTGTAATCTGACACCTTTACAGTGTACCGTGCATAGAAATCAGTTTAATAATCACGCATAGAAACAGCACTGAATGCAAAATCGCAAACAATTGGCTGCAATTGCGAGGAGAAAATTGCATATCGCATATCGTATATTAAAAAAAAAAAAAAAATATACGCAGACGAAAATGAAAATAAGAATAAGAAAAAACGAAAGAAGCGAATTCATAAAGAAATATGTCGCGCATTGGAAATAAACGCTTAACCGTTTCCGGCATTACCGACGATATACATATTTAAACCGAAATGCACGTGAATACCAGTCACATTAATAGTAACAAGCGTTTTCTATTATGTCGACGTACGTTTTATTCGAAAATGCTTCCAACTGAGCAGGAATACCTGTTATACGTTAGTCGATTTTCTCGTTCTGGAATAGTTCAAATCGTACGTGAAGAAATCCAACTTATAAAATCGCTCAGAAATTTCGAATCGCTTTTGATATTCACCCTTTGAAAGCAGATAAAATAAAATACGAATTAAGCGAGTAAAATAAAATACGATTTAGGAAAATAAAATAGAATAATTTTAATTTTAAAGAGTATATGTAAGATTCGATAAGATTTGTCAGAGATTTGAAATTATTCGCTACTAATAAATATTATCTAATAAATATTATCTAATAAATTATTCGCTTCGAGATAAAATAGAATAAAGTAAACTAACTTTAAGTCTGCGATGTATATATTTAGTAGAAAAATTTAAATTCTCCTTTCATTAAATAACATTTGAAATTAATCATCGGTTCTTTTTATAAATTTACAATTTTACATATAGTAAACTAATTACCTAATCGTTATCGAGCCTGTAACTATCGTTATACTAAAGAATTATTGATATTAATAATTTGTAATTTGTGACTTGACAAATTTCATTAATGATACTAATTCGATCGTACAAGAAGGAATTAATTAATAACGGAGAAAAAATAAAATGCAAATCGTTCTATGATAGGAAATTATGTAGAAATATTAGTTATATAAAACGTATGATTTGATTGAAAGCAAACTAATTATATAACATTAAAAACAGTTCTTATTGTGTTATAACAACATACAAGTTCGACGTTATTATCGACATAAAAATGATAAAAAAAAAATAAATCACCTATGAAAATTCTAAAATTTATAATGTTAATAATGTTAATGATGCGTTTCGATAAAGCCCGTTGAATAAAATAATACGATTACAAAAACATGTCGATATAAAAGTTCGATCGTAAGCCGTGCAACATTAATGAATAAAGAGTAAATTGAAAACAATGGCTCGCGGAAATAACGTTAAGAATAACGAAGGAGAGCGGTGAAAAGACAACGGTAAAATGTACAAACGCTACGAAGTCACAAAAAGATCTTTGATGTCTGCAAGAGAAAGAGGAGACAACAGAATAAACAAAGCTTATGAGAAAGATAAAAATTGCAAATCGAAAAATTCTATATTGTTTCATTCGGATTAAAAAGCGTCATATTTCACGAGAAAATAAAAATCAACGCAATACAAGAGGCTTAATTTACATTACACATAATTAACGATCTATTATGGTCTGTAAAAATATGTTTTATCTCCAATACTGAATGTATTATGATTGTAATTGCAAACAAATTTTTCCTATTCGCCAATATAAATGCTAACGAAGCACCATTGTATAAATATGTAACTAAAAAGCTAAATTAAAAATACTAAAGGAAAATGATATTACAGTTTTATATTATAAAAAATAAGAATAATGGGGACAATATGAACAGTGGCGCCATCAACGATACCAATGGCGATGAAAATATCAACAACAAAAATACTAACCCCTAATAATTATTATATCAAATCTAACGCAAGAAATGTCAATTCGTTGACATGAAAACGAACAAAGAGGCTCAAATGTTATAACTTTATTTTCACCATTAACAATATTAATGGCGAATACCGTGAATGTGGAATCAACAATAACCCATAATAATTGCTATTTCAAATGTAAAAGGAACATTGACGATATGAAATAACCAAACGTAGACATCAACATTCATTTTTATAATTTCATGAATTAATACATCAAAACATCGCTATTAACAACATCATGAAAATATATTAACAATGATTTTCAAACACTTTTTACCTTGTTCGCCGTGTTTACACATAACAGTCAGCCACTTGGACAAAATTCATCGGTTCCTTAACCATACAACACACTTTTGATTTTGTTCTTTCTCTGTGTTCATCGTGTTACATATTTTCGCGTTTGAGGTTTCCTACCGATTAACCGACGTAATGAAAACTGCCGAAACGCGCGATATTCACTGAATAGACATTAGAATTTGAATGACGAACCGTTAGGCGTGGTAGGAGGCCCAATGACACAGGTTGGCGAAAAAGACACAGGTTAATCGAATTGTTTTCTCGGCGAAAACAAAAGCTAAAGGCGGACCGACAAGTACTTTTTTTCCAATCAAGAAGGTGGGTCGGGCCTTCGAAAAGGCTGGGCCACGATCTCGAAGGGACAGCCGAAATTTTCGAAAGATACAAAAGAGAGCCACGAAAATCTAATATCTCGATCGATAAGGACCGAGCGAATTGTTTATCGGCCGAGAACGACCACTTTTCGAGGAAAACATCGCGACGACAAAAAGATCCACCAATATTTACGAGTGGACTGCGGATTTTTGTACATTTTTATATTTTTACGAACGTAACTAAGGAAATGGAATTTGAATAAAAATTTGTTTCATCCACAAAACGCTCTATTTTGGATATTCCATATATTTTCGCATATGTGTGCATTTCGCACCTCCAAATTTCCCAGAAATGCATGAAAATCCGCAGTCTATTTACGAGAAAACAAAAACCAACGAAAGAGCAATCTCGATGTAGGTTATCGTCGCGAAAAAACGGCAAAGACGTGGAAAAAAACAAAGAAATTGGAACTTCACTGACACAAGAAATTCGAGGGCGAGACCGAAAAATCCACAAACCGGACGATTCACACATAATTTAAATCACTGGTATCCAGCATCGGTGTGGAAAGAGGCGGGACGAGGAATCTCGCGTGCATCGGTACGACTATATTCTGATATAATTGCGAGCACCAGAAGATCCGATGTTTTAGCGAGTTTACCACCACCCTTTCCTCTCTCGTATATACATATTTCTTTTCTCTCTTATATTTCGTTGCCGCCGATCATCATCGCATACAGCTTCGTTATTTTGATTCGCTCGAACCCGAACCTAAACCCGAGGGAGATAGACAACACAACAAGCAGGCACACGGATCAAGAGAGGACAGACCGCGTGTATGTTATATAATGTACCCGCGTACGTGTAGATGCGTGAGAAAGAGTAAGTGAGCGAATAAGTAAGAAAGAAACAGAAGAGAAAGATAGAGAACGAGAGAGGGGGAGTTAGAGAGTGGGGGGGAGGAGAAAGCTAGAGAGAAACAGAGTAAGCGAATTGTGGAGTGGGGGTAATAAAGAGTAAGTGAGTAAGTGAAGCGAAGATAGAGAGAGAAAGAGAGAGAGAGAAGGAGCAGAGTGAGGGAGAGAGGAGGACGCAAAGACGACGATGATTGCACGAGGGATGCGTCCGCGACGGAAGTACGAGGCACACTAAAGGGCGTGGGCAATCGGAGCAAGGCCGGTGTGGAGTTTCTGAGGGGAGGACCACATTGATTTTGATTTTCGAAGCGCGCGCATGAGTCTCACCGTGTTCAGCTCTGCCCATTCATACGTATGGGACGTTGGTCCTTAGCTAGTACAGTAGAACTCCGTATAACGCGATGCTCGTATAACGCGATCAGAAAAATTCCCACCATGTATAAGCTACAGTGGCGGACGAAACTAAGGTTTAAAATTTCATATTTACGTACAACAACTAGACTGACTTTTTTGTAATTTTATATTTTTACGAAAAGGACTAAAGAAATGCAACTTACATAGTAATTTGTATCGCTCGATTGAAAACTACGACGGGTACTTCGCTTTCGATATTTCATACTATACTTTTCATACTATGCGCGTTCTACGCAATTCTGCATTTTCAAATTTTCTATGAACGCATAAAAATCCGCTATGTGCCCGCATATGATAACTAAGCCACGTTAGCCCTTAAACGTTATATAGATGACCAAAATAATTTACATTAGAAATGTAGAATTCTATGCTTCTACAACATTCAAAAGGCATTGCTTCATTACACATTACCAAAGAAAAACTAATTTACGGTTTCAGGCATCGATGGTAGTCTTGTCAACAGCTTAATAAATCTTTCAATTACATAAAAGCATAATCGCAGCCAATTAGCTGGCATTATTTTCTATATATTTCGTAATTGTATAACGTGGCGATGCGATTAGTAATTGTATAACAAATAATAACGATTGCCCGGGCCTTACCACGTGGAGGTTGCTGCACATGGAGATCCACCCTAACCGCGTCCCACCCGGCCCTCTTTTACGCGCAAGAATTCGCTCATTTTTAAACAAATCCTTCGTTTAGAGAAATTATAACAACTACGATCGCATATTGATTTAAAACAGAGACATCCCTTGTCTGTGGCCAAGATTACGTGTATTGTCGCGTACATATCTGTTCATTGTAGTCTTCGTTAATTTTCGAAATTGCAAAACAATAGAGACGGTCGGCGAGACTGAAACAAGTGTGTCGCCATATAGATATACTTCACCGTTATGTGAAACGAAGACAAGACGGCGTTGCTCAACAGCCAAAGAACCCCTATGAGAGATATTACAAAGTGTGCAGAAAGGAATACAACGGGGACAATCGCGAGAATTACTAAGACGAACTGTTCCGAAACTTTATAAAATAGTAATTAATAAGAGAGAGAGAGAGAGAGGGAGGGAGAGCAGATATTTCGAAAAGCAACGTCTGAACTGCGCAGGATAGTTATTATTAGATATCACAGTTGTTAAAAGTACATTTACAGAACCGATGCGACGGTTAAACGATAACACGAAAGAGACGTATTTTTACGTTACCGACGCAAGACGTGCTAATACGTGTTACTCGGTCACTCGAATTATTTTTATAATTAACGGAGCGATACCAATAAAATTTTTCTTTTTTTCACAGGTATCAACATGACGTGTAAAAATGAGACAATTGTTCTGTTGAAAGTCCATTGTAAGATTAAACGGTTATTGTTAGGAACACGAATATAGGAAGTGTCCGAATATTAACGTAATTGTGTTAACATTTACTCTGATGGTAATTTCCCTTTTATTTGCCCGATTATATCGTGAACCCTGACAAAATGACGTCTACGACCACATAGGGTTTTATCAACAGGTGATTCGATAATTACAAATCGATATATTATTACTCGTACGTTCAGAAAATACGGTCGTATAAATACGTCGCAAGTCAAGGTCATCGACTGAGGTACAGTAAACAGAATTACTAATAAAAAAAAGAAAAAAAAAAGAAAAATGAAAGAGGCGGTGCATTCGTTCTTACGGTACGAAACCTTGAATAAACCATTGAATGTAAATAGAGTATCGGCGTAAATATTTGTCAGCTCGGTACATTGCCATTCCACAATCCACAATTGCTATTCTTACAACTCTTTTTAAACCATGAATCTTTCAATACGATTAATTCTGACGCGTTTTCATTATTTTTCTAGCTTTCTCTTTGTACTAACCAACTTTTCATTTTTTCTGGCTTTTATACTTTATTTTATGATAGGAGGAAATCACTTATAGTTTTTTCATTTCTAACTGTTTTATCGACGAAAGGTTTGCTTGTAAGTATACACAGACTCGTGATAGTTGGGATGAGACTCGACTGTCGTTTTTCTGGTAAAGTTTAAAACTAATGTGAAGATGAACGTAGAAATAACGAGATATTTAACAGAATTTTTTAACAGAAGTATTGAAATAATCAATTATATATTATTATTAATATGCCAAATTAATTTTATACTAAAGACTAGTTGCGTGTGCCCGGCGTTTCGATTTGTTGCTATTAAGATTCTTCTATCGAGTACAATCAACATTCGTAAGTTATAATTGCGTGAATGGATAAAATATATAATAACTGTCGAGCTAAGAAACTCAAAACTGTATTACTCCTTCTTTTCTTCCTTCGTTCGTTCCTTTTATCTCATCAAATAATAATTGTCTCTTTAATCTTCGTAGAAATAATTTTTTAAATGTTTATATTTTTCTTCATATCTTTAGCTGCTCAAATTTCATTTTACACATTCGCTTCTCGTTTTATTTTAATCTCCATGATAATTTTTTAATCCATTCAAAAAATACCCAAACTTAAAATAAAAATATTATTCTATAAAATTGTTGAAAATTATTGTTCCACTTCACTTAAGATTGTTCGAGCTTAAGTTAAGAGGGGGTGGGTTTGAAGAGTGGTGGGGGGTGGAAACATCTCCACAGTATCTTTTCTGAGGTGTCGAAGAATATTCATACCAAATTTTGTCAAATTGCGTTGAACGGTATAGAATTCGTTAACATATATGTATACACATTTTGACTTTTATATATACAGTAGTATAGATATATGAATTTGCATACGATGCGTATTGCCTTGATAACTGGCCGCTCACCATCCCCACCGTTCCTCTTGGTTTCCCTCGCCATGAACCACAGTGAACTACTGGCATCTACTGGTAATTCATGCGCCTAGGGACACGACACCTTCCTCCCACAGGAGGACACGGAGAGTCACGAATTCCGGAACATAGCTATGGCGACAACAGCGAAATTCCGCTGGGACAAGACATGGATTCCATGACGGCATTCTCCCAGGGGAGAAAGGTGTCACATCATGAATCTGCGGATTATTGTTAGTTCGCTTGAGCATCAACAGGGGTCTCTTTCGACTTTTCAACTTTTTCTAATCTATACAGTTGGTAGACATGAAATTGTATTTGCCAAAATTTTAATATCGTTCCCTCTATGAACACCATGTACATATTTATAATGAAAACATTTTTCCATATTATACGATACATTTTTTCAACCTGCTTCATTATTTCAGTATGCATTCTGTGTTTCATTATTTCAGAAGAACGGCCAATTTTAGAATTCAACTATTCTGGAAACAAAGCTGCTACAGTTTATATCTTTTCTATTAAGATAATTCAAGCACTAAACATTTAACAACTAAATAATTTTATTACCAGATTTATAAGAATTATCAATTTTAAAATTGAAAAATTCGTACAGTAGAATTATCCTAAATTTTTATTCACAATGTTTTCTTGTCTCATACGCCTAATGCAGGGTCACCAGCTAAACATTTCATTACCGATAATGTAGTCATGATATCATTCAACCATCGATAAATTGAATTCAATAAAGTATACACAATTATTCATTAAAGGCAGAGTGCATGTGACATAGACGTGACAATAGAATTTTGTATCTAAAATTATAAAATACCGATTTCCTAAGGCGAACATACGAATTATCGCAGATAATACGTAAGCCGATAGAATGGACATATACCGGAAAGGACTTGCCTTATCACACGGTATTACATGTCTGATCTATGGACAGCCACGTGTGCTATCTATCCTGACATGTTGCAAATTGCAATTCCTTCTGTTTTCCATAGATGGCAACACATACCTTATCGCACAGTACTGCATTTTTGGTCTATGGACAACCATGTGTTACCATCTATCCTGACATGCTTCAAGTTACGGTTCCTTCTGTCTTCCATAGATAGCAACACATATCTTGTCAGTATGTGACAAGTATTTGTGATGTCGTATACCGACGTCTTACCGACATGATTACTAAGAACTCACATGTGATATAACAAATTAAAAACAAATTATCGACTTTTAGAATTTCACACAGTATAATTAAATCCACATAATAACATATAGAATTGTGTTTATTTGTCCTTTCTTCTTTTTTTGAGGTGTACTTTAGTTTATGTATGCAGGAATTTTTACCTATTAAATACATACATACATATCAGTATAAAATGTGTATATTTTTATTTAACTGATTAACAGATTTATTTAATAAAATATGCAACTTTATACATACTTCTCCACAATTTCTAACATGCTCACTCTTTCAATAAATATATTTGCCACATAATATCTTATTTTTCTTCTTCTTAAATGCTATTTATAAACATTAATAATATGCAATGATCATGTTAATTTCCTAAGAAATAATCTATTTTCGGATTGTCTGTATCAAGTTTTGGCTTTTTAACTTTTGGAATATCCTTAACTTTTTTCATTTTGATAGCAGAAGGTTTAGGGAACTCCTCATATTTTGAATGCCCCCCAAAACCATCAAATGTAATTCTACTATTTTCCTAAATTAATAATATTTACAAATAAAAAAAGTAAGTAGATTGTCAATTTGCAAATTAATATGAGTATTCTTACATTTTTACTGATTCCTTGCTCAAGTCTTGGTTTTTTTGCCAAGATCGAGGAAGTTAATTTTGATGTAGTATATCTCTGAGACATTTGTGTTAAAGCAAATACTCCTCCTGATTTCACTGGAAGATACGGAGAACTTGTTTTATTTTTCTGGAAACAAGTTATTGTTTTTAGGAATTAATAATAAAATCAATCAATAGTATATTGCAAAAATCATAAATTATTTTTGTTACTGTAATAGCAGATTCAATTTTCTCTTCTTGTCCTATATCCTTTTTCTCATTTATGCTATTATTTATACATTCAATTTTATCTTCTCTAGAATCATTTCCTAAATTACCCTCTGTCATATTCTTTGTTTTTGAATAGAGCTTAATTGGCTTTTGTGTCGAAGACATATCTTTTTCTAACTCGCTAAGTCTATTTTGTAAAGACATTTTTTCACTTAGACAAGCCAGATATTCATTTTCAAGTGTTCTATAGATAACATATAACAATACAAATATTTTTAATATTTTAACAAAAATATTTTTTAATTTGTCAACATTTTCTTTATATTATTATAAGAGTTACATACTTCCTTTTAGTATGTTCATCAGACAGGAAATTTCGTTCCATAGAAACCTTAGTAAGTTCTTGTTGTACACTTTTTAGTTTGGACCTTAATTCTCTTCTTTTATTTTGGCTAACTGTTATCTCTCTAAATTATATATGTAACTTTTAAGAAAGAAATATAAATATACAAAATATAATATAAATAAATAATATTTAACTACCTTTTCATCACAGATATGTATGTAATAAGCGTAGTAGGTTCAGTTGTTCTTGAGATCATCTCATCTACAGCTTCTGTAGTACCATCAAGTATGGTTTGTACACTTAAACAAAAGGTATATTCATTAAATAATTTTTGGATACAATAAAATGTTATATATCTTCACATACTTTTTATAATGCTCAATTTTCTTTCGCAATTGCTCTATTTCTTTTCTTCTACTTTCTGCTTCTAAACTTTGTTCTTTAAATAATTTAATTTGTTCTTTAAGAGCATAAATAGCATTACATTTTTCACTTATTTCACTTTCCACTTTTCTTACTTCCTTCTTTAACTCCTTATTCTGTTTCTCTAATGTTTCAATCTTTTCTGAATAATGTTTAATATCTTTTTCTTTTAACACAAGTTGAAAATTTAATTTATCGACTTTATCTTGTAAAGAGCATTTATCCTCCACAATGGTATCGTTATTGGAAAAATTAAAATATAATCTATGAATTTTACTTGATGTAGTCTTTTCTCTACATTGTGGACAGGTTTTGGATCTGCATGAAAAAGCAATTAATATATTTACGAGAACGGTTGAATATTTTTTGAGGTATAGAAAATATAAATATTATTTGATAAAATACGAAGTTAATTTTATACGGAAATGCCATATGTTCATACAACATTTTTAATTAAAAACATTATATGTGCCTACCTCTCCAACCATTGAGTTACACAGATAAAATGAAAAATGTGTCCACAAGGTGTATGAAAAACATCATCAGAAGGTGTTAATAGATCACTGCATATCACACATACAATATTCATTTCGCAAACTTAATACAATTAATATTTAAATAGTATATTACTACATAACAAAGTATCATTGACGTCCTATTTTAATGCTACTATATTATATATTTTTATTTTCTCTATTATTTACTTTATTTGAATATCTCATTTTCAAATTAATTTAACAGATATAAAATTCGATATAAATGTTATAGTATTTAACGTTCAATCTTAGGACATTAAGAATTTGAATTCCTAACCTTAAAAATTAGCATATAAGAACGAAACAAAACACTTTGAGTTAACCGTTATCTGTATAGTGCCATCTACGTGTCGTCCAAAAATTACCAAATATTGTTTCAATGAAAATGCACTTTTATTTTTCTGGAAATTACAATTGTAGGAACTTACGGAACTATGTAAATACTAGCAAAGAGAAAATTTCCTCTTTGATACTAGCTAGTACTAAGTATAAATAGTTATAAATAAAAACAAGTAAAGAAACAAACATTTAAAATTCATTTAATGTATTTTCTGCTTCCTTATACATATATTTTAAAAATATATGGATAATTAAAAACTCTACATGAATTAATTAATATTTGTTGTAGTTAGGTGAATTTTTATTTGCGATCTGGTGTAGTAGATAACTATTTTAATTTTTACAGTAGGTAACTGTTTTATTTGAAGCTTTGTGTGGTAGATTTACTACCACTACTGTAATTATTTATTTGAACGATTGTATATCATTTTATCATTGTGCAATTCCTTATTTATTACGCTCCTCATTTACAAAACATTTTCTATAGACTTAAGATTGATTGATTGCATATATAAAATTTCGTTTACGGGTTTATTTTCAAACTTACTTTATTTTTATACATTTCCTTTTTTGACATCATATATATCAAAAATATATCAAATATATATCTTATCTGCCATTTATTTAAATTGCAATTCTTTCTTCTTGCCTTTATTTGTAAAATAATAATTTCAATGTTAATTATACTCTGACGTATTTTAAACATCCAATTTAAGTTATATTTTATAAAAATGATATTTAACGTTTCATTCTCAATAAAGCGCGGCGCGTGCGTACTACTCCGCCAATCACAATACGTTCACCACGACTTTCCTTCTGCCGATGGACTAACTTGACCCTTTCATCTAAGATGAAACTTGGTACTCCGTCTTTTAATTCCTAGATCCACTACATTTTCAGATCTAGTTTCCTATCTAGAATAATTTGATTACACGTTCATGAAATTTCTAGAAGGGTCCTATATCCCCTCCACTACAAAGTCTACAACCTACAACATTTGTTTCCTTAGTAATTTCGAGTTCCGCGTGGAAGTTTGCGGCTCTCACGTTATTTGTTCGTTCGAAAGAATTTTGGCTTTCATCGTGCTCGGAATCTTTTAAAAAAAATTTAGCTTTTTTACGAAACAATGTATTGAACATTAAAATCAGTTACAGTTGTAAAATTAAATCAAATTATAAATAAATAGAACCCAATTTCTAGTGGAGGTAGGTTTTTTAAAAATTTCGGTAAGGCAAGTATAACTAATGTTACGTAAACTATCAATTATTTTCCTCTTATTGGAAACCTTCAATTGACGAATGTAGATTGTAGGTTATGCTCCATGCATTCATACTTCGTTCAAGCTAACTTTCATTAAACTAAAATTCGACTGTATTTTTCTCAATTCCGTTGTTTCTCTGTTAATTATATCCATATTATATCTTTTTATTTGGTTTATATTGTTTCACTTTGCTTGACAATTTCAAGGTAATGAAAAATTGCATTTGTTGCATTTAGAATAGTGAAAAAGAAGTTAAATTCGTTTTGTCAACGTTTAACATATTTTACTTCAGTATGTGGTAGTTTAATTTTCTTAATAATTCTTAATTCTGTTCATAATTAATACGACTATAATATTTAATTAGGCAATGAAGTTTGTTTTAATATTAATTTTCTATTTATATTAGTTGTAAACTTATATTGTAATACCTGAAATCACTAGTATTAATTTATTCCATTATATTTTAATGTCATTATCAGTTCTTAAGTAGGTTCATAATTGATATAATTACAATATTTGAGTAATGAATAAAATAAAAATATTTTTTTAATAGTTGTCAACCTACATTTTAATTCCTGTAGTCAGTACTAATAATATACCTTATTATATTTCAATGTTCTTAATGACTCTTAAGTTTTTCCTTTTGTAATTGATACAGTTAGAATATTTAAGCAAGGAGTAAAATGAAATTTTTGTTAATATTAGTTGTCATTCCTCAGTTCTCTTACACTGTCTTTTTACTGTAATTGAAAATCTTATTAAATATTATTTATTATAATACAATCAATTTAACTGCATTTGTTAATGTAAAGTAATTAAACACTCATTGATACCTCTTATGAATATTGTACGCATGTTATTTAAATCTTTTGAAATCTTTGTAGTCCGTAAGATATGATTATTAAATAATTATGTTTCATGTTTCAGGAATAACTATTTCTTTTTGTAATTACATTTAGACATTGTTACATTGTGAGCTTCTTGTTTCTAAGAAATGGCTAAGTGGGGTGAAGGAGATCCAAGATGGATCGTTGAAGAAAGGCCTGATGCTACCAATGTAAATAACTGGCACTGGTATGATTAAACTTTTAATGCACTTTGTTTTAAAATTGTATAAATATTAGATTATATATTTTTATACATATAATAAGTTAACAAAAATTTTATCTAACTTAAAGATTGCTTATAAATAATATTATTGTTATGTATCTAAGTGGAACCTAATAATCTTCTTATACTAATTTCATTTTCTAAATATTATTGTATTTGATGTACAATATTACATATTTTTCTTTATATTTTGTTTATTGTTTATATCTATTTGTTTATTATTTATAAAATTTTGTACCAAAGATTGTTTTAAATATATATTACATTTGATCCATGATGTCTTTTTGTTCACTTTTACAATACCTAGCACAGCAGACTTTACTAGTATTTATAAATCATAAAGTTCTTATCATTCGAAAACAATATAATCTGAATAAAGTACAAATTTCTAAATGAAAGATTTATAAAAGATTATGTGCAATTGAAGATTCAAATACTTCATTTTTTTCAATAAATATGGATTTAGTAAGTGAAGTTAAGAGAAAGAATTCTTCTTTGAAGGTATATTCATTTACAAGCGTTTGTATTACATGTGTAATTCTATTCATCTTTTTCAAATGTATCCTAGATTGCAATGTCAAATTTCCTTGATATTAATAATTATATATAGTTTGAGAAATAAGTACTTATAATTATAAAAGAGAAATAACTTATATGAATTACAATTTGTATACAAAATTACATATTAAAATACAATACATATACATATATAAGTACATAAAATACAGAAAGAAATAAAAAACTTATATGAATACAATATACAAAATTTATGGTAATTTCGATTTGTTTAAGGACGGAGAAAAATGCCTGTGCTTGGTCTCAAGAAAAAATAAAAGAATTATTTATTAATATGAAGATGGAAGGAGATAATGGTTTGCAATTTTCTTTTTTGTAATAATAACAAAAGAATAATTTGTATAATAATTTCAAATTTCACATACGATATAAACCTAATGAGTGTAATTTTTAGTTTCCTGTATAGTAAATGAAATAGAAAAGTGTGAAGGTGAGGCAATGGCAAATAATCGAAAAGGTAAATTAATTTTCTTCTATGAATGGAATATTGTATTGAAATGGGTATCCAACAAAAAATCTGATAAGAAGATTGGGGGTAAAATAAACATTCCAAATCTTTCTGAGGAAAATGATATTTCTGAAGTAGATGTAAGTATCTATATAAAAGTATTTAACAAAGAGAGAAAGAAAATATAGTTATATATAACTTTAAATTCATAAATATTTTACTTACTAAAATTAATTACAAGATTTATATTTATATTTCTTGAAGATATATTTTCTATAAATTTAGTTACCAATAAAAATTTTTATAAAAACATTTAAAGGAATAAAAAACATTACTTTCTTTTATAGATTGAAATTACTCTAGAAGATAGCACAGACGAAGGTGAAGCAGTAAAACATTTCCTGCATACGAAAGGAAAAGAATTTATTAGGGAGAAATTGAAGAAATACGTTTCTTCTTTAAAAGAAGGTAACTTTATATTAAAATGAATTTAATAATTTGTAAATGTATTGAATTGTCACTTTGGAAATTATTTTAAATTTTTGAATATAATGCTTTTGGTTACACTAAATTAACTTTCTATTATTTGTTATTAGAATTTGCAGCTGGTATGATTTTACCAAAAAAAGATAATGTGAAAGAAAATATCTTGAATATTACGTCTGGGTTCAATGCAAAAGTAAGTATAGGATTGATTCACGTTGTGCGTGCGTGCTTGCGTGCGTGCGTGCGCGCGCGCGCGTGTGTGTGTGTGTACAAAGGAAAAGAATTTATTAGGGAGAAATTGAATTTATTAGGGAGAAAATTCCAACA